>NC_052504.1:2723965-2857816 GCF_014356525.2 Nilaparvata lugens
TATAAAGATTGTTAAAAATTGCGAGATGCAATCAATCCTTATCATCAATCATTGATAATTGAATCATTGATCATTTTATTCTATTTCTTAAACTCAGGAATGCATTTCTACTTCCATTAACATAACTTGAGAGCAGAAAATAACTTACTTAATCAGACTCTTAAGCTGCGTTTACACCAAAGTTATTAACAACATGTTTATTTTTCCCTCCTTATAGATTCTATTAAATTGAACGGAGCTTGACAAACACATGCACATCTAATCTATAAGGACGGAAAAATAAACATTTTGTTAATAACTTTGGTCTAAATGCAGCTTAAAAGATAATGTTTTATTCACAAGAAAGGGTATTGACAAACAATAACCAGTTACAACTACGGATTCAATATTGTTCCCTCAGAAATGATTCCCTTCTCTTTTCTATAAGTGAAGTTCTAAAATACGTGCCAATTATACTATAGAGAGAAGATAGAATAAGAAGATATCCCATTCTATGAGGCATATGTCCTCCAAATTTCATTGTCAACTCAAGCCGATAGTCCTTATAGTTATTTTTAGTGAACATAACGTTGGTAGTCTCTTATACTGTGCCTTTCTTCACTCCCACCAGGCCAAAACAATAATTTATTATAATAGACAGTAGTCGACAGAAATCGGCTTTAGTTAACAAAAAATCGGATTCGAATTTGTAGCATGAACGACTCATACCATGTGATATCTCTTGTAATATCTTTTTCTCACTCTTTTCTTCCCTCAGGGATTATTCTTTCTTCTTCCTCCAAGTAGAATCCTACAAAACATCGGCTTGAAATTTGGAACATGAACGACCCATACCATGGAATATCTTCTTATGCTATCTTCACTCTATGCTATTTTTCTCTCAGTGCCGGTTGCACAAAAGCTGGTTGAATTTTAACCGTGATTAATTCCACAAGAACCAATCAGAGAAGCCGTCTTTTCCAAAAAACCTTCTCTGATTGGTTCTCGTTAAATCAATCACGGTTAAAATTTAACCGGCTTTTGCGCAACCGGGCCTCAAAAATGATTCATCCTCTTATCATGTAGGAAGAATTCTGAAATCATAGGTTTCAATACTATAAAGTCCTCAAGAAAACGAGAATACTCACTTATAAAGTTTCTGGTGATACGCAACCAGTAGTCTGGTCTGCTCTCTCAATTGTCTCTCACTCTCCACACCATACATCCTGCAATCTCCATCCTTCTCTTCCCTTTGGTTCTCTGCTCTTCCCATCTCTTTCTTCTCTTTCTCTCCTCTATTCTCTTTGGAACATTTTCGTTCAGTCTGCACCCTATATATTCTCTCACTCACCACATCATGCTTCCTCCTATTTCCTTCTTTATCTTTCCACTGGTTCTCTGGTGTTTTTATCTCTCTCTCTTCTTCCTGAACCTCTTTGGAACATTTTTCTTCATGTCCAAAGGCAGATTTGTCAAACCTATCCACAAGTTCAAAAAACAGCTCAAAATCGAACCCTAATTTCTGTAGAGCTACAGTTACTGATGAAAGGATAACATGACTTATAATCGCGAATATCGACAAACAACAAGATTGCAGAACGAACATCGTCACATATGACGTCACAGGGTGTGACGTCACGCTTTGTGGGAGGTAGTAGGCGCAGGGGAGGGGCGGATGGAGAGTTTTCACTCCGCCCACTCTGAACAGTGCGACAGCCAATAGCGGCCAAATGCTCATGTTGAGGATGATGACTGTGATAATTTTAAAGATGCGTTTGTCAAGGTCGATCAGCTGTTGCCTGTAGAGGGCGCAGGTCGAGGTGACGTTCCAATTGCTGTTTTCGCCGATAAATTTGTCTTCGATAACTGACAGGAGAGCGCTGCTGCGTTCATATCTAAAATGAAAAACAAAATGGGATAAATTCTCTCGAAGGCAATGGATGAATACAATGGAGGGAAATAAATTCAATGATGAGGCTTTATGGAGTTGTCTGTAAGCCTTTATATGTATTCAAAGTCAAATAATAAATTGGTGGTACCCCTCCCCTGGCTGGAGAACTGGCTTAGAATGCTGGTGATGTATATTTTTATTAAGTATATTCTATCATAGTGAGAAGATAGCACAAGAAGATATGCCATGGTATAGGGCATTTATGTTCCAATTTATGGTCTAGCCATCTACTTCGTATGCCAGCGAATATACTTCCAATTCAAGCTTGGCACTACAAATCCGATGGGAGAAGAGGCGTCGGACGACCGATGAAGAAATGGATGCTGGAACAGGCCAACTGAGCCTAATCATGAATGACGATGATGATGATGATGATGATGATGATGATGATGATGATGATGATGATGATGATGAGTTTAAACTGTGCAAAGGGACCTTGGACTGTGCCGTTCTTAGACTCTCACCCCAACAGAACAGTAACGATAGACAGTAGTCAACAGTAATCGGCTTGGTTTAACATAAAAATTGCTTAAAATTTGGAACATAAATTACCCATACAATGGATATCTTCCCATGCTATGCTATATTATTTCCTCTATGCCAATATCCACAGCACAGGAAGAAAGACAGATAATGTTGGAATGATTTTCTTATTACTTTCCTTGCCCTATTTCCATAGGTAAGGGAAGTATTGCTTTCCAGGAAAATTTAAGGTACCCTAATTTCATGTTTTCTATACGTTCCAAAACTTTCTTTCCCCTATTACCATAGGTAAGGAGAGTATTGCTTTCCAAAAAAATTAAGGTATAATAATTTCATGTTTTCTATACGTTTCAAGGTCCCCTGAGTCCAAGAACATGATTTTTGGGTGTTGGTCGGTGTGTGTGTGTGTGTGGGTGTCTGTGAACACGATAACTCCATTCCTAATCAACCGATTCACTCGAAATTTTAAAATTTTCCACAGTTTTCTCGGTTTTCACGATTTTCTTCAAATTTATACCTTAGATAGCTATCTATAAGCCTAATCAACTGACATGAGTCTGATTTCTGGGAAAATTGCAGGAGCTCCGTAATATTCTTGAGAAAAATGACGGATAATTACTAAAAAACCATGTTTTTCACGATTTTCTCAAAAATGACTTGACCGATTTTTTCATATTCATACCCTGTATAGTTATATATCAGATCAATTAACTAGCAGGGAAAATCTAACAGGGGGTCTACCCCATCCCTGAGGAATGTACTTTGTAACCTCCTTCTCATGCGTGAGGTAGGTAGGTAGAGCAGTTTATTCAAAATAACGCATGTCGATATTTTATTTGTAGAACAGCTGTTTTGACAACTTTTAAAAAATCCTCAAATTTCATAATTCAAACAAAGGGAAATGTTCTTCGGAAACAATAACAATAGTATAATCGTAGTTTTAATAAAATTATTTAGCCGCCAATCGGCATAATGTTATTCCCCTAGATTATCCTCGTTCGAGAATGAGTCTTATAGATCGATGAGCAAGGAAAGTTGTGTGAGTGTACACACCAGATCTTTTTATGGCAAATGAACTGAATTTGATTTGCTCACCGGAATCTGATATCTACAGCACATGAAGATAGACAGAAGAAGAGAACGAAATCCTTGAGGCCCATGAACCGTTCAATGAGTACATCCCAATAGTTGATCACAGCAAGCAAAATATTCAGTGTTTGATTCAACATTAGGGCAAACATTATTGTTGTCAGAAAAATATTTGAACTATGGTAAGCTTCCATCCCTTTTTTTAGAATCATGGTTATCACAATTGTTGCAGAAATTACTGAAACACAAGAGAGAGTGGGTTTTTTCATTCAACCAATCAGTCATATTGAATTATTATTAAACGAAAATCCAAATTAAATGCGGTGAATCAACTTGAAGACTTCTGCTACTGCAAATTTGACAGCAGGGTAGAGCTGCGTTTACACCGGAGTTAATAACACAAGTTTTTAACATTATTGCTATCAACTGATGTTAATTTATTACAAAAGTTAATAACATCATGTTGAGTTGCGTTTACACCGGGGTTGATAACATGAGTTATTAATAAAAAGTTTGAACTTGACTGAATCGACAAAAAATTCTCTTGAAAAAAGTTGATAACTCGTGTTTTCAACAGAAAATTCCTTGTTATTAACTTTTGTCAAGAGAATTTTTTGTCGATTCAGTCAAGTTGACAACATTTGTTAATAACTCATGTTATAAACTATGGTGTAAACGCAACAATAATTATTACTGTTAAATCATTAGCATTTGAATGAATGTAATATCTCAGTTATTCTCAGTTATTTATCAATAGAATGATCACGATGATCTATGAATAATAATATGTAAATATTATAATCTGGAAGAGGAAAACTGAACTTGTCTTGTACTGATTCCTCTATCAAGTTTTGAAGGTAATGAAGTCTTAAGATGTGTTCACACCGGAGTTAATAACACGAGTTATTAACAAAAAGTTATTGAATTGACAGAAACGTCAAAAATTTCACTCGACAAATGTTAAAAACTCATGTTTCTAACAGAAAATTCCTTGTTATCAACAAGATCTTGTTAACAATATAATTGACTTCCATATGATTTCATTTAACGGGAGTATTCATATGATAGCCGGAATAAAAAGCAGAAAATTGTTTAATTGTTTAAATGTTTGAATGTTTAAATGTTTAAATGTTTAAATGTTTAAATGTTTAAATGTTAAATGTTTAAATGTTTAAATGTTAAATGTTTAAATGTTTAAATGTTTAAATGTTTAAATGTTTAAATGTTTAAATGTTAAATGTTTAAATGTTTAAATGTTTAAATGTTAAATGTTTAAATGTTTAAATGTTTAATGTTAAATGTTTAAAGTTTAATGTTTAAATGTTTAAATGTTTAAATGTTGAATGTTTGAATGTTTAAATGTTTAATGTTAAATGTTTGAATGATTAAATGTTCAAATGTTTAAATGTTTAAATGTTTAAATGTTCAAATGTTTAAATGTTTGAATGTTTAAATGTTTAAATGTTTAAATGTTTAATGTTTAAATGTTTAAATGTTTAAATGTTAAATGTTTAAATGTTTAAATGTTTAAATGTTTAAATGTTTGAATGTTTGAATGTTTAAATGTTTAAATGTTCAAATGTTTAAATGTTTAAATGTTTAAATGTTTAAATGTTTAAATGTTTAAATGTTTAAATTTTAAATGTTTAAATGTTTAAATGTTTAAATGTTTAAATGTTTAAATGTTAAATGTTTAAATGTTTAAATGTTTAAATGTTTAATGTTTAAATGTTTGAATGTTTGAATGTTAAAATGTTTAAATGTTCAAATGTTTGAATGTTTAAATGTTCAAATGTTTAAATGTTTAAATGTTTAAATGTTCAAATGTTTAAATGTTTGAATGTTTAAATGTTTAAATGTTTAAATGTTTAATGTTAAATGTTTAAATGTTTAAATGTTTAAATGTTTAAATGTTTGAATGTTTAAATGTTTAATGTTTGAATGTTTGAATGTTTAAATGTTTCAATGTTCAAATGTTTAAATGTTTGAATGTTTAAATGTTTTAATGTTCAAATGTTTAAATGTTTGAATGTTAAATGTTTAAATGTTTAAATGTTTAAATGTTTAAATGTTTAAATGTTCAATGTTTAATTGTTTAAATGTTTAAATGTTTAATGTTTAAATGTTTAAATGTTCAAATGTTTAAATGTTTGAATGTTTAAATGTTTAAATGTTAAAGTTTAAATGTTAATGTTTAAATGTTTAAATGTTTAAATGTTTAAATGTTAAATGTTTAAATGTTTAAATGTTAAATGTTTAAATGTTTAAATGTTTAAATGTTAAATGTTTGAATGTTTAAATGTTTAAATGTTTAAATGTTAAATGTTTAAATGTTTAAATGTTTAAATGTTTGAATGTTTAAATGTTTAAATGTTTAAATGTTTAAATGTTCAAATGTTTGAATGTTTAATGTTTAAATGTTTAAATGTTTAAATGTTTAAATGTTTAAATGTTTAATGTTTAAATGTTTAAATGTTTAAATGTTTAAATGTTTAATGTTTAAATGTTTAAATGTTAAATGTGTTTAAATGTTTGAATGTTTAAATGTTTAATGTTTAAATGTTTATGTTCAAATGTTTAAATGTTTGAATGTTTAAATGTTTAAATGTTTAAATGTTTAAATGTTTAAATGTTAAATGTTTAAATGTTTAAATGTTTAAATGTTTAAATGTTTAAATGTTTAAATGTTTAAATGTTAAATGTTTAAATGTTTAAATGTTTAATGTTTGAATGTTTAAATGTTTAAATGTTTAAACGTTTAAATGTTTAAATGTTTAAATGTTTGAATGTTTAAATGTTTAAATGTTTGAATGTTTAAATGTTCAAATGTTTAAATGATTAAATGTTTAAATGTTTAAATGTTAAATGTTTTAATGTTAAATGTTTAAATGTTTAAATGTTTAAAGTTTAAATGTTTAAATGTTAAATGTTCAAATGTTTAAATGTTTAAATGTTTAAATGTTTAAATGTTTTTTTTAAATGTTTAAATGTTTAAATGTTAAATGTTTAAATGTTTGAATGTTTAAATGTTTAAATGTTTAAATGTTTAAATGTTTAAATGTTTAAATGTTTAAATGTTTAAATGTTAAATGTTTAAATGTTAAATGTTAAATGTTTAAATGTTTAAATGTTTGAATGTTTAAATGTTTAAATGTTTAAACGTTTAAATGTTTAAATGTTTAAATGTTGAATGTTTAAATGTTTAAATGTTTGAATGTTTAAATGTTCAAATGTTTAAATGATTAAATGTTTAAAGTTTAAATGTTAAATGTTTAAATGTTAAATGTTTAAATGTTTAAATGTTTAAATGTTTAAATGTTTAATGTTTAAATGTTCAAATGTTAAATGTTTAAATGTTTAAATGTTTAAATGTTTAAATGTTTAAATGTTTAAATGTTTAAATGTTTAAATGTTTGAATGTTTAAATGTTTAATGTTTAAATGTTTAAATGTTTAAATGTTTAAATGTTTAAATGTTTAAATGTTTAAATGTTTAAATGTTTAAATGTTCAAATGTTTAAATGTTTAAATGTTAAATGTTCAATGTTTAAATGTTTAAATGTTTAAATGTTTAAATGTTAAATGTTTAAATGTTTAAATGTTAAATGTTTAAATGTTTAAATGTTTAATGTTTAAATGTTTAAATGTTTAAATGTTTAAATGTTTAAATGTTAATGTTTAAATGTTTAAATGTTTAAATGTTAAATGTTAAATGTTTAAATGTTTAAATGTTTAAAGTAAATGTTTAAATGTTTAAATGTTTAAATGTTTAAATGTCAAATGTTAAATGTTTAAATGTTTAAATGTTCAAATGTTCAAATGTTCAAATGTTCAAATGTTTAAATGTTTAAATGTTTAATGTTCAAATGTTTAATGTTTAAATGTTTAAATGTTTAATGTTTAATGTTTAAATGTTCAAATGTTTAAATGTTTGAATGTTTAAATGTTTAAATGTTTAAATGTTAAATGGTTAAATGTTTAAATGTTTAAATGTTTAAATGTTTAAATGTTAAATGTTTAAATGTTTAAATGTTTAAATGTTTAAATGTTTAAATGTTAAATGTTTAAATGTTTAAATGTTAAATGTTTAAATGTTTAAATGTTTAAATGTTTGAATGTTTAAATGTTAAATGTTAAATGTTTAAATGTTAAATGTTTAAATGTTTAAATGTTTAAATGTTTTTTAAAATGTTTAAATGTTTAAATGTTTAAATGTTTAAATGTTTAAATGTTTAAATGTTCAAATGTTAAATGTTTGAATGTTTAAATTGTTAAATGTTTAAATGTTTAAATGTTCAAATGTTTAATTGTTTAAATGTTTAAATGTTTAATGTTTGAATGTTTAATGTTTAAATGTTTAAATGTTTAAATGTTTAAATGTTTAAATGTTTAAATGTTAAATGTTTAAATGTTTAAATGTTTAAATGTTTAATGTTTAAATGTTTAAATGTTAAATGTTTGAATGTTTAAATGTTATGTTCAAATGTTTAAATGTTTGAATGTTTAAATGTTAAATGTATAAATGTTTAAATGTTTAAATGTTTAAATGTTTAAATGTTTTTGTTTAAATGTTTAAATGTTTAAATGTTTAAATGTTTAAATGTTTAAGTTTAAATGTTAAATGTTTAAATGTTTAAATGTTAAATGTTTAAATGTTTAAATGTTTAAATGTTTAAATGTATAAACGTTAAATGTTAAATGTTTAATGTTTAAATGTTTAATGTTTAAATGTTTAAATGTTTGAATGTTTAAATGTTTAAATGTTTAAACGTTTAAATGTTTAAATGTTTAAATGTCCAAATGTTTAAATGTTGAATGTTTAAATGTTTTAAATGTCTAATATCTGTAGTGGTGAGAATAAGACATCTCGTTGTGCCTTCATTTCAATGACAACATTAGTGCTACTTCTTTGTATTTTCATCTCCCCACGCTTCAATTTGTGAATAATTATCGACTTGGGATTGAGTTTTCTATTCTGCCTGAGTGTTCCAACTAAATGGGTCTGCCGCCCATTCAGTTCATGCGCCGCCCCACACTTGTATAAAAATTGTCTGTATAAACCGTTCGACCTGAATCTAGAAGTGGTTCCATTAGATCCATTACCACAGATGTGGCTAGAGGTTTGTCAGGATCGCGTTCACTACGACCACCATATACTTTATTTATATGTAAATCCATTCTCAACACAAAGTTTGAATAGCTTCACACCGTATTTGTGTCTCTTGCCAGTATGTATTGGCGGAAGCTCAACTTACCACGAAAGGAACCATTGTCTCATCGATGCACACTCTTTTGCTTGGAGTACAAATGTCTTGAAACTTTCTATTGAGGATTTGAACAAGTGGAGATATTTTGTATAAGCGGTCTCCA
Organism: Nilaparvata lugens; assembly: GCF_014356525.2. Lineage (NCBI taxonomy): Eukaryota > Metazoa > Arthropoda > Insecta > Hemiptera > Delphacidae > Nilaparvata > Nilaparvata lugens. The sequence continues at coordinate 2,732,837 of NC_052504.1, forward strand.
ATTGGGCAATGTTCATTGTCTGAAATGTGAAAAAAATGAAGCATGCTTCAAACCGATTTCTACTGATACCACATACTTTTGGAATTTCACTTTTATATAGAATCTTATTACTATAGTAATCCTTGAGTGTGGGTTTTTGGTCAAGTCCCATCCAAATAATGAGGCCAAAAAACTTCATTAGTTCATTTGGATTTGTATCACTCCATTTAGCCACAAATGAATGTTCACTTATTGTCTCTTCACATATACCTTTTATAAATCTGTTGTTCAGCATACCGATTTGTTTCTGCTACCAGCATATTTTGAATTTCATTGTCAAAAAATAAAAGGAAAAAATCAATTGGTTTATGATCTGTGAGTTGATTGAGTTGTTGTTCACAAAATCCTGGTCTCTCTTCAAATTGAAATTCATGCAGTCTATCAGCTGGAGAAACATCACGCCACACTACATTACCGGTATTCTGTGGAACAGTTGGGTTTTGATTTGCAAGTTGATTGATTTGTTGTTCACGAAATTCTGGTCTCTCTTCAAATTGAAATTCATGCAGTTCATCAGTGGAGAACATCATGCAACAGTACGTTATTACCTGTATTCTGTGGAAAATTGGTAGATTATGTCCTTCATTTCCATGGGATGAATCTGAATCTTGTGCAGATCCAGGAGAAGGATCAGGCCTACTAGAAGGTCCAGGAATAGGCTCTAATGTTTAAATGTTTGAATGTTTGAATGTTTAATGTTTAAATGTTGAATGTTTAAATGTTCAAATGTTTCAATGTTTAATGTTTAAATGTTCAAATGTTTAAATGTTTGAATGTTTAATGTTTAAATGTTAAAATGTTTAATGTTTAATGTTTAATGTTTAATGTTTAATGTTTAATGTTTAAATGTTCAAATGTTTAATGTTTAATGTTTAATGTTTAATGTTTAAATGTTAAATGTTTAAATGTTAAATGTTTAATGTTTAAATGTTCAAATGTTTAATGTTTAATGTTTAAATTTTAAATGTTTAAATGTTCAAATGTTTAATGTTTAATGTTTAAATGTTAAATGTTCAAATGTTTAAAGTTTAAATGTTTAATGTTTAAATGTTCAAATGTTTAAATGTTTGAATGTTTAATGTTTAATGTTTAATGTTTAAAGTTTAAATGTTTAAATGTTCAAATGTTTAATGTTTAATGTTTAAATGTTTAATGTTTAATGTTTAATGTTTAATGTTTAAATGTTTGAATGTTTAATGTTTAATGTTTAATGTTTAATGTTTAATGTTTAATGTTTAATGTTTAAATGTTAAATGTTTAATGTTTAATGTTTAATGTTTAATGTTTAATGTTTAATGTTTAATGTTTAATGTTTAATGTTTAAATGTTCAAATGTTTAATGTTTAATGTTTAATGTTTAATGTTTAATGTTTAATGTTTAATGTTTAAATGTTCAAATGTTTAATGTTTAATGTTTAATGTTTAAATGTTTTAATGTTTAATGTTTAATGTTTAAATGTTTTAATGTTCAAATGTTTGAATGTTTGAATGTTTAATGTTTAAATGTTTGAATGTTCCAATGTTTTAATGTTGAAATGTTCAAATGTTTAAATCTTTAAATGTTCAAATATTGAAATGTTCAAATGTTTAAATGTTTAAATGTTCAAATGTTTATATGTTTGAATGTCTAAATGTTAATATATTTATATGTTGCACATTTACAGTGAAAAGCGGTAATAGATTTTCATGAAATTTGACAGGTATGTTCCTTCTTTAATTGCGCGTCGACGTATATACATCAAGGTTTTTGGAAATTCTGCATTTCAAGGATACCTAATATGAAAGGAAAACGGAGTGATCCTTGGTATAGTGGGTAGAGTGACTGAGTAGCATCATAGTTCCCGTGTTATCGTTAAACTGTCGGTCCCGGCTGAAGTATGACAGTTGTAAGGCCCATTGACGGCTTAAATTATATATTCAGGCGGTGGGACCTTCCCGCAAGAGACTTCCCACCAACAAAAGCCATACGAATTCACTTTGTTTACTATAATAGGAAAAAGGAGCCTCCTTCATACGCCAATATTAGAGTAAAAATCAGAATATAGAATTATTAGTTATCATAAATCAGCTGACAAGTGATTACACAGATGTGTGGAGAAGCCAGTATGTGTGGAGATATTGCTGTATTTCCATAAGGTCTATAGTTTCAATCAGGATGAGAATACCGTGTGAGGTCTACAACTGTTCACAAAACTAATCGTGTATAGTTATTTGTGCAACTAGTGCGCAAAGTGACAGTTTGCTGCACCGAAAGAAACGTTTACGCCCGAGCCGTAGGCGAGGGCGGAATGGTTTCTTGAGTGCAGCAGAGGAACTTTGCGCACGTATTTCACATTAAGTTTTTCCTACAGTTACCATTGAATATGAAAAGTGGGTAATTATGGGTAAAATTGCCTGAAATCCATCAAATGTTTTTCTGTGTAATTTTATTATTGATAAAAACCTTAATCCTAAAATCCTAAAGTTCTCGTTGTACTTGGTTATAATATATAATGAATAATAATTAGCGCGTTGTGCTTGGTTGCACCTCTGCTCACTATAGCAGCCACAGCAGTCACTGTTACCAACTTCTTTTTGATTTTGCTGCACTGTTGCTCCATATAACCTACTAAGTATTTTGCGTTGCCATGTTGCAAATCTGGAGTGCAGAAAAAATTTTCCCGCACTAGAGCGGAAAAGTGATTCTTTGCGTTCTGTAATCAGTGCAGCAATGGCCACTTTTCAACGTAACTGTAGGAAAAATAAATTATAATGCTCTTTTGGCTGCTAGTTTTGTTATCAACAAAAGTTAATAACTTTGTCACGTGTTTTGTCTGCAGCTGTAGTTATTAGGGAACAGCACAGCTGTAGTTGTAGGGTAGGGATGCTGGCCGAGGGGGTTTCGGGGAAGATAGTAACCTGTTATTAACAAAAGTTAATGCGATAAAAGAGGCTTTTGTCATTAACATGACACATTTCCTTTGATCTTTACCGACTCTCGATGGATAACATAAATCTTGTTAATAACAAGGAATGTTCTGTTAAAAAACACGAGTTATGAAATTTTGTTAAGTGAAGTTTTTGTCGAAACAATCAAGTTGAAACTTTTTATTAATAACTCATGTTATCAACTCCGGTTTGAATGCAACTTAACATGATGTTATTGACTTTTGTAATAAACATCAGTTGATAACTAAAATGTTAAAACCTTGTGTTATTAACTCCGGTGTAGACGCAGCTTTAAAGGTTATGTGTGGTCACGCATTTTTCATATCTTGTTCAAGAATACAACTTCTAAATAAATTAATGACAACTAATAACGGATTTGAATTCAGTAATGTAGTGAAACAGCAGAAAAGACACTTAAGAGCTTGATATTTTCAATAATATTGAATTAAAAAGGAAATGTTGAGCCGGAAATTCACATACAACTGTATATTATAAATATAAAGAAAATAAAAATCTCAGTACCCTTTTTTTGAAAAATTTTTATCACAACATGTTTCGGACATTTATGCGATTTTCAAGTGATATGAAGTAATGTCCTAGTTCATAAAAACATATGAATACACTAACATATGATCAAAATAAGAATCTCCCAGTAGTATTTATTTATTAACTTCATATCACTTGAAAATGGCATAAATGTCCGAAAACATGTTGTGATAAATTTTTTCAAAAAAAGGGTACTGAGATTTTCATTTTTCTTTATTACAAGTAGCCCTATACAGAAATGAGATAAACTGTATATTATGCTGCTTATAGTATATTTCGCACCTAGAGTAGAAAATTATATTTTTCCGGCGCAAAATCGGTTTTCAAGTCCGAGGCCGTAGGCAGAGGACTAGAAAAGATTGAGAGCCGGAATAGTATATTTCGCACCTAGGGCCGAAAATGAGACTTTTCTGGCTCGAAATCGGTTTTCAAGTCCGAGGCCGTAGGCCGAGGACTAGAAAAGATTGAGAGCCGGAAAAACATTTTTGCCCGTGGTGAGAGAACGTTATTTTTCGCCACACAGAAAAATAAACAATATATATATATATGAAAATAATTTATTGTCTATTATAAGCACTTCCGAAAGCAAAAGTGGAAGGTCATAGCTCTAGCAAATCTGAGGTAATCTGAATATCAGGAAATTGTCCAAGTATTTTTATTTTTTATTCTGATTTGTCTAAATAACCTAAAAGATTATGTTCAATTATGTAAGAGGCTGAGTTTAAACTTTTTATTCTTCCAAATGACAATAAGATGATATTATTATAAATGTTTTAATTATTGAATGATAAACACAAATAATGAAAAATTTTGATCAGCTGTTTTAGCGCACTTGAAATTTGGCCAATCTGAATGTCAATGGAAGTTTAGGTTAGAAGTTCTATCCTACTCTGAAAATCGAATTATTTGAATAGTTTATAATCATATATATCTTATCTGTATTTCATTCATCCAAATAGAATGATAGTATATTATTGCAGAATACTTTATTGAATTCTAGAAGCATAAAATGATTCCGTTTATCCACTATGTTCCGTGATAAACACAGTACTAGGAGGTTTGAGGTTAGATTCTATTATACTCTGAAAATTGAATTTGAATAGTTTATAATATCTCATTTGTATTTCATTCATCCAAATAAAATGATAGTATCTTATTGCAGAATACCTATTAAATTCTAGAAGCATAAACTGATTCCATTTTCATAAACTATTTTGTAAACACGTTCACATCAAATCAGAATCAGCTGACTTCAAGGTTATTTTACAGCCCTAGGGCCGTAAAACTTTTACCGGCCTGGTCAGAAAACAATCATTTTCGGCCTCCGTATGACGCACGTAAACCAGCTCATTACATCCAAGTGGGGCGAAAAAACATTTTTGCCCGTGGTGCGAACGCTATTTTTCGCCACACACTAAATAAACAAAATATGTATATATATTTATATACATATATGAGAATAGTGTTGTTTACTAAGCACTTCCGAGGGCAGAAGTGGACTATAGTATTCACTATAGTGAATATGGAGAATATAGTATACACTATAGTATTCCTTGATTATCTTAAACAAGAATGAACAGTAAATATTACATCAGATATACCGGTATCAGAAATCCACTATAGAAGGCAGTGCCATCATAATGTGGAAATCACTATAGTATTCAAGATACTCACTTTATATTCTGGAATAGTATGATATCACATATGACATTAAACTAAACTATGAAATTTCCTGTTAACTATAGGATGATAGGTAATTGTTTTACTGTTGACCAACCTTCACAAATAGTGGTTCAAGTGAAATGTCCCCAATGATGTCTTGAATAATACTAGACCAAACACAAAATAGACAAAAGATTTTTGTTGGAAACTGTCAACCCTAAAATACTCCCGCTCAGTCACGAATTCACAAAACAAAATAACCCTCTAAAATTAATAATAATTATTCCGAAAAGATTTCCTGACGTTGATTATAGACTTTCGACGATAGATTCAAAATAAAACAATCCTGAAAAGATGTGAATCCCGGAGGTTGATTATAGATAGGCCTATTTTTGACGGTGGAGTGAGAGAAATAGAGTATGAATAATTGGAGAAAGTGTGTGAGAGAGAGAGGAAAATAATTCCACTAAGATTTCCTAGTTTTGATCAGACGATAGAGTGAGAGAAAGGAAGTATGAATAATATTGGAGTGTGAGAGGGAAAGAAAGAGAGAGAGGAAAATAATTCCACCAAGATTTCCCAGCTTTGATTATAGCATAGAGAAAAATAACAGAAGAAAAGATTGTGCCATGTTTTCTCTATATGTTATTATAGACATTCAATGATAGATTGAAGGGGGACAGAGTATTAAATAAAAAGAGAGAGAAAGTCAAATTACTCCGCTAGGATTTCCCAGCTTTGATTATATCTTGGGGAGAAGAAAACAAGAGAAAAGACTGTGCTATTATAGACATTTGGCAAAAGATTATTCTTCTGAAATTACGGATAATTGTTGCGAAATCGGTCTGAATCCTGCAATCACAACCCTTCTAAGCGATTAGTTCTTGATAATTTGCAAGAGTTTTGGTCTAAATATGCTCAAACATATTATTAAGAGCATTGATTATTCACAATAATTGTCAGAGAAAGACTATCAGAAATTGTATGTCATATTTTTGGTCCCAGTTGTAGACTGTTGCCGAAGAGTGAGGTACGATGATAGCGTCTTCAAAATAGGTCTAAAAGTTGTTTTATGGGATATGAATTATTGTTTTCTGTAGTAGGCAGTCTATTTGAGAGAGGGTCGATTGTATTTCATGTCAGGCAGTTGACTGACATAACTCTTATTTATCGTATATCGTGAGATCCACTTTGAAAAAATAGGAGAACCGCGTTGTCAATTATCTACCTCGCCACTGCCTTCTATAGAGGATAATTATTGATACTGGTATATCTGATGTGGTATCACTTTCCATTCTTGTTCGAAATAATCAATAATTTATTTTTTTGCAATGAAAATGGGACATATGAATAAAACCAGAGCATTTATGCTCATGAGCATGTAGCATAAGGTTTTGCTCATGAGCGTTAGGTAGAAGCATAAACATTTGCTCATTTTTATATGAATAAGCTTTATACTCTTACCTCATGCTCCTGAATTCTGGAGCTCACGTATTTGAAAGATTTTCCATCAGCTGATTCGCCTTTGTCGACTTACTTTCGTCACGCTTATTTTCTGTCAGTTATGAGATATGGAGTTATTTTTTGGGGAAAAGTATAGAGAATAATGGAACATTCATACTGCAGAAGGAAGCCATTAGGATAATTTATAAGATTAATACAATGCGCTCTTGCAGACCTTATTTTAAAGAAAAGAGATTGCTGACGGCTCCTGCTATTTATATATTAGATTTAGCAATCTTCGTTTTTAAAAATAGACGAATGTATGAGGAAAACCAGGTGAGTCATCCCCATAATACACGATTTAGAGGTTTTGTTTACCCACATCACACACTAAGCCTGCTGGAGAGTGGCCCGTTTTATATGGGAATGAAAATATTTAATTCAATCCCATTCCACATGAGAGAAATTGATGGCTTGAAGGATTTCAAAAAAAAACTCAGGGAATTCCTTATTGTATTGTGTCCGTACAGGTTAGCAGACTTCCTTGTTGAATAGTGTTTGATTGATGTATGTTATGTGGGATCTGTTGTGTTGAAATAGGAGGGATGGTAGATATTAGATTAAACTTTGACGTGTCATATACTGCGGGATCGTTGCTCCCTTAATGCAGTTCAGTAATATTGTGACGAACAAGAAAAGTAAAGTAAAGTAAAGTTACTTTGTTTCTATAGCTCACGTTAGCGCTAAATATGCAAGATGGACACCGCTTGTGTTTGGTCGTCTGCTCTGTTCTCTATCCATGAATTGAGTTTCAGGTTAGTTGAGTTCAGAATTTTGAAATAATAGCGTGAAAAAATGCCATCTCTATAAAAATCTTCAGCATAATCTTATTATCTCGATAGCCTTCTTCTAATCGTCTACACACTCATCTTCTTAAATGACTATTTCCTATTCCGTGATGGCTATCTTTATATCGGGTAGATATCTTTTGTATTTATTCTTTTGTAGAAATAATGGTGATATATCATGATTGAGTCTAAAAAGAGTTCTGTAAGAGTTGTGCCATTTTACAAGCAAAATGTGGAAAGCTGCTCCAGACTAGACTCACTTTTTTTGAAGCATTTGCTTCAAAAGTTGAGCAAATGCTCTAGTTTATTCATACAATTTTGTGCATAAGCTTTTACTTTTAAGCTCAAACTTTTTCTTGATGAGCATGAGCAAAATCTTCATACCGGCAAGGAAAGTTGTGTGAGTGCGCCACACCAGATTTTTATATATAGAGATTGTGAGATCCACTTTGAAAAATTAGGAGGACAGCGTTGTCGATTCTCCACCTTGCCACTGCCTTCTATGGAGGATAGCTGAAACTAGTTCATCTGATGTTATATAAACTGTTCATTCTTGTTGAAAATAATCAATTATATATCATTTGCAGAGAAAATATGTTATTTATCGATTAAATAGTGATTTTTCATAACTCAGATAAGAATATTTTATAATTAATTAAATTTCACCCCTGAAACTCTATACATCATGTAAATTAATACCCAATAAGTAGGAAATGATTGGAATCACTCCCCCATCTTGCTAACTCAGCTCCTTGCAAGACCAAAGCGAGTTAGGTAGAGATGTAACAAGCGAGTTGGGCATATTGTAACGGAGGGTGACACGTTATTATGTTTACCTTTTTCCATGTCTGCCGTCTACAGACTGCGCCCATATAAACATAGTCTGCGCCTCTGTATATATATATATATAATCTGCGCCCCTGTTTACCTTCATGAAACTAATATCGAGACTCTATACATCCGTAGCCTCCAGCTATACTTTGCTTTCCCTCCCAAGATTCACTAAAATCTGTCAGCCTCAATGGAACTGGAAGCTTTGGTGCTATCAGATAAGAGATGCTGACTGGCCGTACTTTCCTGTTACCAAGTCTCACTTTAAACTGCCAGAATCGGTAGAATGAGGAATGCAGTATTATCCAATAAAGCATTCTGACTGTGCTTGACTGGCTTTACTTTGCGTGCTTTTTGTAGTCCGATTTACATTATTGAACGAGCGCTAGCGAGTTCTCAATCTTGATTCAAGGACAAAGTTGTTGTCTGTCTGTGTTCGACAATAACTTTTTCCTACAGTTACGTTGAAAAGTGGCCATTGCTGCACTGATTACAAAACGCAAAGAATCACTTTCCCGCTCTAGTGCGGGAAAAATTTTTCTGCACTCCAGATTTGCAACATGGCAACGCAAAATACTTAGTAGGTTATATGGAGCAACAGTGCAGCAAAATCAAAATGAAGTTGGTAACAGTGACTGGGCTGCTATTGTGAGCAGAGGTGCAACCAAGCACAACGCGCTAATTATTATTCATTATATATTATAACCAAGGACAACGAGGACTTTAGGATTTTAGGATTAAGGTTTTTATCAATGATAAAATTATACAGAAAAACATTTGATGGATTTCAGGCAATTTTACCCATAATTACCCACTTTTCATATTCAATGGTAACTGTAGGAAAAATTAAATGTGAAATACGTGCGCAAAGTTCCTCTGCTGCACTCAAGAAACCATTCCGCCCTCGCCTACGGCTCGGGCGTAAACGTTTCTTTCGGTGCAGCAAACTCTTACTTTGCGCACTAGTTGCACAAATAACTATTCAGACTTGATCAAACAGCTTCAAATTGTGAACATGTATGCTTCAAACCTTTTTACAGGTCAAGTTCGTTGGTCATCAAAATTGACTAACTCCTTTGTCCTTTTCAGGATATGACAAATAACATTGAAATTACATAAGAGCAAAATAATTGACCGAGCGAAGAGAGGTCTAAGATTCAAGTCGACGGCTTGGCATGTCTCTTAGGGCCGTTTGCACAGTGAAATCTTAAACTGAATTCAATCAGCTGTTGGCTTAAACTCAAAATGAATCACATTATAACAGATGATACTTGATACGGACTTAATCCAGTTTAAAATGGAATTCAGTTTGAACTGTCACTGTGCAAATGGCTCTTAATGTTGAAATGTTTATATGTTTATATGTTGCGCATTTACGGCGAAACGCGTCGTATGGACAGGTATGTTCCTTTTTAAATTGCGCGTCGACATATATGCAAAATTTCTAAAAATTTTGGATTTCAAGAATAATATAAAAGGAAAGAGGAGCCTCCTTCATACGCCAATATTACCGTAAGAATCTGACTATAGAATAAATTATTCATAATAAATCAGCTGTCCAGTGGACTATAATACTACCCGTTCAAAAACATCAAACACCTGGAAATTTGTAGACTATCTTTCCATCAACGTTGTAGACAGTTGCAGCCAGACCTGATATCAGCGCTCACACTCACATTCCGGGACGACACGTCACGGTACGATAGAACAGAAAGCTCTATGTTTATTTAGGATTTTTTCTAAACATTTTAAATTGATAAATTATTCACTTTTTTTTAAGAAAACAACAACAGGTCAATGTAACTTACTGAGCGCGAGATCATCTGTTCAAAGAACTTCTCTAGTAAAATTGTTGGGACTTATCATTCAGTCAGCTGGGGTATTCATTGCATGCAATTACTACTGTTTTTTGACCGAGCGAAGTGAGGTCTAAGATTCAAGTCGACGGTTTGGCATTTCTCATGTTTGAATGTTTGAATGTTTAAATGTTCGAATGTTTAAATGTTTATATGTTTTTATGTTGCGCATTTACGGCGAAACGCGGTAATAGTTTTTGATGAAATTTGACTGGTATGTTCCTTTTTAAATTGCGCGTCGACGTATATGCAAAATTTCTAAAAATTTTGGATTTCAAGAATAATATAAAAGGAAAGATGAGCCTCCCTCATACGCCAATGTACCGTAAAAATCAGACTATAGAATTATTCATCATAAATCAGCTGTCCAGTGGACTATTATACTACCCGTTCAAAAACATCTTGAAAATAATGTATCTTTCCATCAACGTTAGTATCCACTAACGTTAGTGGACTATTATACTACCCGTTCAAAAACATCTTGAAAATAATGTATCTTTCCATCAACGTTAGTATCCACTAACGTTAGTGGATACATTATTTTCAAGATGTTTTTGAACGGGTAGTATAATAGTCCACAGTTGACTATAAGAGCTTGTTCACATAACAGCGACTTCCGCTCGGTTGTCGCGCGGTTGGAGAATCGCTCGATTTGCCAGTCTGGTACACATAACAGCGATTCATGAGTGATTTGCCCTCGGTTAAGTCTGAGATTACCAACGTTAGTAGACAAAAGGTTGATCACTCACAGGTGTATGATTTAAAGTGGTGGGGGGAACGCCAGCGTGACGTCACGTGTAGTAAAAATGTTCTAGAGTAACCACATTGAGCATACAGTTTATTCACTGTATTTTCAAATATATCGTCGTTTAATCTCCTCAAGATTGACCTAGAACTTTAAAATTATCCATACTTATAGCGAATGAATCACCGATTCTAATTATGTTGTTAAATATTTCAAGTTCATTCAACTTTTATGAATAAAATGAAGTTGAAAGTTTTTCATGAATCTAAAAACGTGACACGAAAAAGTTAATAAGCTGGAAAAGCGTTAGTAGACAATGTTATACTATTATAATTTCAGATTAACCCTTAAAAAATCTTGATAAACCAATGCATCGCAATAAACCGATAAACCGATCCCGATAAATCCGATGAATTTCATTCATTGTAAATGCACTGAACACATGCTGGTATCGAGCACATGCTCTACGAGAATCAAAATATCTCATCCCCGAAATTCACAAGCTGATGTATAGCCAAACTACAAAATATAAACACGACCTAGAAGATGAAGAAACCATAAGGGTTTGAAAGGGAAGGTTAGAAGGTGGGGTTTTTGCTTTTATATGGCAAAATGCTTGTATTATTCAAATGTTTTAATAATTATTGTAAAGCAGAAACAGAAAGCTTGCATGTCAGAAAATGTTTGTGTTATATAATTTGACTATACGACACCATATGATTTTCAAGAATGCAATATTCTGCCTACTCTGTACTACAGCCTACGTCACGGCTGCAGTTACCCCACTCCAATTGCATTTCAACGAAAATACTATAGATGAGTGACCAACCTTCTGTCTACTAACTTTGTGAGATTACAACCGCCGCGATTCGCCGGCGACTACTAAAACCGAGCGATGCATGTGTAGCATTACAGAATTGTAGGCCGTGATATAAGGGTAGGTTCCCGTTACGGATTCGCCTCGACCGGTCAAACCAGTTTTTTTACTCCAGACGACACGTCACTGTACGATAGGAGAGAAATCTCTATGTTTATTTAGAATTTTTCCTAGACATCTTAAATTGATAAATTATTTATTAATTTTTGAGAAAACATAACAACAGGTCAATGTAACTTACTGAGCGCGAGGTCTACTGTTCACACAACTACTAGTAAAATTGTTGTGACTTATCATTTAGTCAGCTGGAGTATTCATTGCATGCAATTACTACAGTTTTTCCTTTCATTCATAACATCAGCTGAGGCTATTTGGGAGCTATCACACAGACAGTCCTTCATGTGCTGACACATGATTTCAGCTGGTTAATATACACATAATTGACAACTTTCACATCAACAAACTGATACGGGTTGAGAGAGCAATGTGCGGTTTTCGCACATCACACCATAACTGCACTACAAGAACTATCGGCTTCATATCAGTTAACATTGAAATTTGGAACATAAACGCTTCATACCTTGGGATATCTTCCAATGTTTTTTCCTACAGTTACGTTGAAAAGTGGCCATTGCTGCACTGATTACAGAACGCAAAGAATCACTTTTCCGCTCTAGTGCGGGAAAAATTTTTCTGCACTCCAGATTTGCAACATGGCAACGCAAAATACTTAGTAGGTTATATGGAGCAACAGTGCAGCAAAATCAAAATGAAGTTGGTAACAGTGACTGCTGTGGCTGCTATAGTGAGCAGAGGTGCAACCAAGCACAACGCGCTAATTATTATTCATTATATATTATAACCAACGACAACGAGGGGACTTTAGGATTGAGGTTTTTATCAATAATAAAATTACTCAGAAAAACATTTGATGGATTTCAGGCAATTTTACCCATAATTACCCACTTTCCATATTCAATGGTAACTGTAGGAAAAACTTAATGTGAAATACGTGCGCAAAGTTCCTCTGCTGCACTCAAGAAACCATTCCGCCCTCGCCTACGGCTCGGGCGTAAACGTTTCTTTCGGTGCAGCAAACTGTCACTTTGCGCACTAGTTGCACAAATAACTATTTCATACAGGTACCATGGAAAGTGATCATTTCTGCACTAATTGCAGGCAGCAAAGAATCACTTTCCCGCTCTAGTGTGCAAAGTATTACTTTGCGTACTCTTAATACTTAGCATATTATCTTGCAGCCATCCCAATCAGCTGTTGACATTGTTAGCGTGTATTTTGAATGCGAATTTGTTCTATCCATATTTTTTTTTATTTTCAAATAAATAAAAATGAGAAGTCATTGAATTATACATTTTGAATATTATTAATTATTCATTACTTCAAATAATATTTTTTTCATTCATAAATTGGTTGGTTGAAAAATTATTTAGAAATCTAGATTTACTCAAAATTTATTCAAATTTTCAAATTAATTAGATTGATTTTATTTTCGATTCAAATGAATCATTGATTGTTAATTTTCAATTGGATTATCAAGTTCAAAATATATTAAAGTTGTTATTAATAAAATAAAATCAGTATCAGTTCGGCTGTCGAACTAGACGGTTGAATTTTCGAGCGGTCGCTTATCGCTAATGATAACTAGCTAACTGTGTTCTGTTTCGGACTGCCGTGAATTGTTTTGAGCTGTTTTAAACGGAATTTATCGAGATTTGATAGGAATTTATTCAAGTTTGAAGTGTTCAAAGTCGACCTATTTAATCAATTTACACCTACTGCAAACGTTATTTATCACTTTACATAATGAGTTCGTGTGGAAAGTGCCAGCAACCTGTAAATCGCTCTTCAACTGCTTCTAACTTATTATGTAAAGACTGTAATTGTTTATTCCATCCTGCATGTGTTAATATGCAGGAGGCTGATGTTTCGTTTTTGAAAAACAAGTCATGGAACTGTCCTGATTGTATTAGTGTCCAACGATCTCTCAGGGTGAATGACTCTACTCCTGTTAAAATAAATAAACAGTGCTTAGGGGAAAGCAAAGTTTCGGCTCCTAGCAATCAAATAAAATCCATGGAGCAGTTTGAGGGACAGTTGGAGGGCTTAAAGAGTGAACTATTGAGTTCTATTGAGGAACTGAAATCTATTGTCAATGCCGGGCAGGAAAAACGTGATAAATTGGAGGATATAATTGCTAAACAGAGTGGAATTGTTGAACGGCAACAGACGCTGATAGAATCTCTTAGAAGCGACGTGAATGGTGTCCAGGAACGCTTGCGAGTCACTGAAGAGCGACTGGACGACCTAGAGATGTATACGCGGCGCAACACGTTGGAGATACACGGCCTCCCCGAACCGGCTAATGAGAATGTGTTGGATACGTTTGCGAGAGTGAGCAGGGCGGTAGGCATGCCTCCGGTTATGGTGGACGCAATCCACCGTCTCAGGCCGTTCAAGGGTAGGCCTGGACCAGCATCATCCCCACCTGGTATAATTGTCAAGTTTGTCAGGAGACTGGATGCCGATTTAATGATGGATCTCAGGAAAAAATTTGGCAAACTGTGTAGAAATCGAATTGAGGGTTTTGATGGACAGGAACCTGTATTCATCAACCGTAGTCTGTCGCCTAGGCGAAGAGAACTTCTTGGTGTTGCACGACGGTTGAAAAGGGAGGCTAAAATTAAGGATGCCTGGGTCGACCATGTTGGCAGGGTTAAAATACGGAAAATTGATGGAGAAATCTCCTTAATTAAAAGTGTAAATGAGCTTAAATTTGATTAAGATGCGACCAACTTCATTGATTGTAGGCTGCTTAAATGTTGTTTGCATTTTGTCAAGTGGGAATAATACATGATTGAATTGATAAATATATAATTTAGAAAAAAAGACAATAATTATAATATGCAGTTACTACAATAAAATTTGAGATGGACAGTGACATAATAAGTAATTCATGTTTGTTATCCTGTTTGCCTTAATTATGATTTTTTGCTTCATTAATCTTAAAATTATATTTTATCGAGATATTGAGAATATTATAAGTTCATTCTTAAGTTAAATTGTTGAGCGGTTTTCTAATGATGTGTCGCCTAAAATGATTATCTCAATACTTTGTGGCATCTAGCTATTATTGATCAGTTTCATTGAATGGAATAGAAATTATTTTAATGAACTATTATTATCGAACAACATTGAGGCTTTAATTGCAATAAACATCGCTAAATTTTTTATTATCAGGAGCTATTATTGATCAGGTATATTGGAATGAGCAATAGACTGGGTATTATGATAAATGACTTGAAGTAGGATAGCCTAAATGGTGATAATATGTTGTAATAACTTTTAAGTGATGTTCAATCGTTCAAATTAATTTTACAATGTTTTATGACAGCATAATAATAATGGATAATAACTACATGGCTATGACTTTATGGCTCAATTACTTTATGGCTAAAATTTATTATTGTGAACAATAACGGAAATAATTGTCATAGAGTTGCCACTCAATCTTATTGCTCCATTCCTATTGCTCAGTCTTATCGCTACATTCCTTTTGCTCAATCTTATCGTTGCATTATTGGTCAATCTTATCGTTGCAATCGTATTGCTCTATTATCATTACTGTATTTATTTTGTCTGTAGGTTAATGTAATATCAATGAACCTTTTAGAAGTTTGATGATGATTCTCATCACTATTCAATTTTTTTCTCAATACATCTGATAGTCAGCTCACATATTATACAGTATAAGTCTTTTTCAATGGATATTTGAATATTGATATTGAGTAATACTAGTAGATTAGTTTTGGTCGAGGCACTTCGGATTCAATGAATTTCATCATTCATATAATATACTATATTTATAGTTCCGAGATATTTGGGTTTACTTCTCATTTAATAAGATAAACGAATAAATATTTTATTGTCTTGCATGGCAGTCCGAAAATGGACTGAATACAGTAACATTTTTTTTTTCTTTTTATCTATATTTAAGAAAACAATTTCAAAGATAATAACTTCATAAAAAAACAAAATTTAAATATTTATGGAAAATTTCACTTCCCCTTAATGAATGTAGATATATTACATCACTTGATGATTTTAATGACACTTTTTTCTCGCTTGATAGTGTAGTTGTTTTTCAAATGAACATCCATAGTATTAACTGTAATTTTGATAATTTATTACTATACATAAATGGTATGAGGAACAAGCCTCATATTATTGTTCTGTCTGAAGCATGGATAAAGCCTGATGATAACATGAACTTATTTAATATTGATGGGTATGATAAGACGACTTCTTGTACTGATAACAGATGCGGTGGTCTTGTGGTATTTTACAAGCAGTTCTTTCATTGTAATTTAATTGAGAGCTCACTGGCTGGAGCTGATTCCATCGTTTTGAATTTTAAATATGGGCAGTTGAGCTTTGTACTTGTTGGGGTTTACAGATGGCATACAAACAGCAATATTCCGTCATTTCTTGAGTCATTTTCTGAACTTCTTTCTGGGATAGATCATGAAGAAGTTGTTTGTGTTGGAGACTTCAATATTAACATTAATCTTACCAACCCTCTTGTGGATCAATATTTTGAGATTTGTGCTACAAATGGCTTAGAGAGTCTGATAGATGTCGATACTAGAGTTACTGATAATTCTTCTACTTGTATAGACCATATTCTATACAGAGGACGGTCCTCTTCAGATGTTTTCTCTGCCGTCGTGGAGGCTGGTATAACTGACCACCGTGCTGTATGTGTCTCTATGCCCTGCACTAAGGCGGTCAATGATCACCGTGCTTGCACTGAGCGCATTGTAGTTGACTATGATAGATTGAATGATTTACTTGCTGAGGAAGAGTGGGATTCTGTTTATGGGTGTGATGATCTTGATTTAGCATATTCAAATTTTGAGAGAGTATTACACGCTCACATTCAGTTGGCAACCACTAAGTCTATAAGAAACAGCGGAAATCATAGATCTAGAATGCTTAAACCGTGGATGAATCAGGGTCTCTGTAATGCCATCAACACAAGAGATAAATTATTTAAGATAATGAATAGAAATCGGGGTGATGAGTCGGCTAAACAAAATTACATTTCATTCAAGAGGAAGGTTAGAGTATGGATTAAACGTGCAAAAGAATTATATTATAAAACACTTTTTAATGAAAATAGGGGTAATAGTAAAAAACAATGGCAAATTATAAATAGTCTAGTTGGAAGACAGAAAGCTAAAAATTCTTCATTACGTCTTGTATCAAATAATGTAGAAGTTACAGATAAAACTGAGATTGCTGAAATTTTCAACAATTATTTTATTGATGTATCAGGGGTGAGGTCACAACGGGGTCAGCTTCCTTCAGAAGAAGTGATTGAAAGCTATATAGGATCTTTCAAGGTCGACAGCAACACTCAATCCTTGTTTTGGAGACCTGTTTGTCCAGAGGAAGTGACCAGTATTATTGCTGGACTGCATGGTTCCAAGGCTCCAGGAATGGATGGGTTTCCATCAGCGCTCATAAAGAGTATCTCCTCTAGGATACATATTGTGTTAGCTTACCTTTTCAACAAAAGCTTATTGGATGGTAAGTTTCCATCTAAATTGAAAATTGCAAAGATTATACCAATCCCAAAAAAGCGTAATAGCACAACTGTTGAAGAGTTTCGACCTATTTCCTTGTTATCTATATTTTCAAAAATTTTAGAGAAAATAGTTAAATCACGTCTTATTTCGTTTCTGAATGTATCTGATTTTTTCGTGTCAAATCAATTCGGATTTAGAGAGGGTCTGAGCACAGAGCTAGCACTGAGAAAGTTCATCTCTGAAATTCACGCCAATCTGAATCAGGGGGAAGTGTCCAGGGTCTCGGGTCTTTTCCTTGATATCAGAAAAGCATTTGATACAGTTGATCATGATATCCTGATTAAAAAGTTGGAGTTAGCTGGAGTCCGTGGGTTGGCTTTGGATTGGTTCCGATCATACCTCCATGAAAGGAATCAATTTGTATGTATTGATGGTGCTGTGAGTACAAATCAATTGATTCAAGGAGGTGTACCCCAGGGATCAGTTTTGGGCCCGGTGCTGTTCCTTATATTCATTAATGACCTTTTTGGTGGACCCTTTAAAGGGAAAATAACAGCATTTGCCGATGACACCGCTTTCACATATGGTGAGTCCAATTTGCAGAATCTTCAGTCTAGTATGCAAGCAGATCTCAATTTACTATCTCTATGGTTCACCTTTAATAAACTAAGATTAAATTCTGAAAAGACAACATTTGTCAACTTTGGCCTTACCCAATCTTATACTTTTCATAGCCCACTCAAGTACCATTCCATTGACTGTGTAAGCTCCGAGAATTGCCTTTGTAGTACAATCCAGCAGACAGATACTGTGAAGTATCTGGGAGTTGTAGTGGAGAGGGATCTCTTATGGAGGGCCCATATCAACATACTCAGGAATGGACTGAGGCAACTGCGTCATAGATTTTATTATTTGAAAAAAGTATGTCCCAGGTCAGTTTTGAGAGAGATCTACTTCTCTTTGGCACACTCTAGGCTCTCTTATGGTGTTGCTTGCTGGGGTTGCACATATATTACCCATATGAAACCTCTAATTAGATTACAGAAATCATTAGTTCTTACTATTGGAGCTGAAAGACATGTAGGTAGAGAAAATATTTTTGCAGTATTGAATATTCTCCCATTAAGATCAATGTTCTGTTACAAAGTGCTCACTCAATTTTATCAAGCAAGTGGTAACCTGGGCAATACAGTAGATGCACAGGTGCTTAGGCCTGCCACACGCTTCATGGAGAGAGTCAGGTTGCCCAGACCTAGAAGCACTTTTTTCCAGAAGTCGTTCCTGTTTCTTGAGGGTAAATTTCATAATAGTTTGCCAGATGAAATTAAACACTGTGACTCATTCTCTCTATTCAAGAGATCTGTTAAAAAATACATTATGTCATTAACTGAGGATGAAATTGAAAGAATGTATTTTGTAATAATTTGAATCCTTATTCTTTTTCTTATCTTTTCATCCAGTTTGAAAAATAAGGATGGTAAATGGTAGGCTACTATATTAATTCTTAACTCTTAGTTCTTGGGTGTTCATTCAAAGAGTTTCTGTGCAGTGTATAGAGCTGCATTTGGTTGAGAAAGGAGAAAAATGTTTCATTACGGTATTTTAATTTTTTCCTTTTTGTGTCATTGAGTGATGTGAATTTCATTTTGTTTTGTTATTCGATTCATTTTTTTCATTCATTTATTTTATTTCTTATTAACTGAATATTGTCATTAAAAGATTTAATTATAATGTATTAACAGGGATAGTTCAGTTGTTTCTTGATAAGTTAGTTGATTGTTTGGTTTTTTGAATCGATTACTTCTTATTTTAATTTAAATATAATCAGTGTAATATCATTAGTACTGTGCCCCCATATGCGGACAAGCTCCTTGAGCTTTGCATATGTGTATTATTTTTCAGTTGAAAACTTGTTTCTATTTGTATGAAGATGTTTTATGTTATGTATTTTCTTTGACTGAGAATAAACATTTTTATTATTATTTATTTATTATTAAAAAAATTATGCAGACAAAGATTTGATGGATTCCAGCCAGCATTTCACCCATAATCAACCACTTTTCATATTCAATGGTAGGAAAAATTTAATGTGAAATACGTGCCCAAAGTTCCTCTGCTGCACTCAAGAAACCATTCCGCCCTCGCGTACGGTCCTGCGTAGACGTTTCTTTCGGTGCAGCAAACTGTCACTTTGCGCACTAGTTGCACAAATAACTATTTTCATTATAATACATAAATTATTCATTCATTGTAAGTCACTTCATCTTTGTGAATATTTCTCAATACTGCACCAGTGTGATCATATTTTGTTCATTTTTTTATATATTACTAGCAGATAACCCGTGCTCCGAAGGGCATGATTGAAAGCTTGATTAACTGAAAACATGATCCACTGAAACCTTGTCGAATATTGAGAGCAGACCTATAATCATCCTTGGTAAATTAAGAATCTATATGCGAAATTTCAAGTTAATCAGTTGTGTAGTTGAGACGTGATGATGCGTCAAACCTAATTTTCCTATCCCGTCCGTGTATCAGTTCTTTCCTTTATGAGTTCATCAATTTGGTGCCAACCTGAAAGTGACAGAACTCGAATCTTGTATGGGATCCTTCCTCAACTTGATGCCAACCTGACAAAATTGGACTGGTTATTAATTTAGTTGCCAATTTCAACAATCTGTTCCGAAGAGGTAGTCTCTCTAGATTATTGTTCTATATTAAATTATGGTATGTATTCATGGCCCATGAATGGAATCAGAACATTGATCTGAAAAATCTAGAAAGAAAATTAAAATTTGGGCTTCGAGGTGCACGAGTTTGACATTTTTAGAATCTATGAGCAAAGTTTGGAGATCTTAATCATTCTCGTTTTTCCGGTATGCAATCCACAAGTTGACATGTTTTGATGCGAACAAACACAACCCTACTCTTTTTTATTATATAGAAGAAGAGAAGATTCCAAATCAAAATAGGCTAACGTAATATAATAATACAGTCAGCTAATCACCACCCCACTCACATTACAAATTTAAATTCATAATTCATTGTCTCATTGATACAGTCCGAAATAGATAGGATCATTGAACAATTTTATCGTTTAGAAAAATGTAGTTTTGTTTAAAGTAAATTTACACCAACAGAAGATCAAATCAAATTTATTGCCAAATTCATATAAATAATTCACAAAACATGGAAAACAAAATTCAGTTTCATGCATCGGAAATTTACTAACAGAAATACAAAAGCTTTTATTGAAACTAGATAATAATAAAATAGATAATATTTGGCGTTGCAAGCAAAACAAAGATGAATTCTCTCAAAACAGGGGAGAAATAAATTTCAGGAAAATAAGAGACGCTTCACAACAATGGTAGTATGATATTGAGATTGTCACAGTTGCATAAAATATGGCAGAATAATATATTCATGTGGCATGGGGCAAAGGGCCCCCTCCATATCATTTACTGGACAGTTTGCGAGAAAACAGGACTCTTCGAGAATAATTCAAGCTTGATATGAAACGATGCAACCGGACAAAATAGAGGGGAGTTTGTTGTTGTTGGATTGACCACTCACACACACTTTCTCACTCTCTCTCTCTCACATACACTTTCACTCTCTGTCTCTCACACACACACACATCACTTCCTCTCTTTTTCACTCTCTCTCAAACTCTCTCACAAACACACACACACACATCACTTTCTCTCTTTTTCACTCTCTCTCTCTCACACTATCTCTATCTCTCTCTCACTCACTCTCCTTCTCTCACTCTCTCGCTCTCAATCACTCTCTATCACTCTCTCTATTTCTCTCTCTCACTCTCACTCTCTCTCTCTCTCCTTCTCTATAAAGAAATGAAAGGATATTGGAAAGATATATTCACAAAAAATTCAAGCTTACAAGCGTTAGCACATGCAAGAGGCCTGCTTCAAACTGTTCAAAACTCAAATATTTTGTTGAATAATAATCATATCTCTACATTGTTGAAAAACGATCTGGCAAACATCTTTTTCTAGTAGTGCCTTTTTATATAAATTTATTTACTTATAATATTATTAAATTCATTATTGTACTGTATACTTCTGAAATTTTCTACTTTTGTTAACTTTATTATTTTGTGATTGTAGATTTATGTCTGTAAAATTATTTGGCAAATAAATTACAATTACAATTACAAAAAAAAACCTTGCAGAGCTAGAGAAAATGATAGCGGTATTTGGTTTGTCGAATGATAGACAAGGATAGCAACACCAACGTTAATCAAATACTGCCATTATAACAAGGACCTCACTATAGAGGGAATAAAAGATCGGTCCACTAAACAATACAAGCCGAATTGGTTCCCTAGTAGAAAAAGAAAGAGATAGGGTTCGATATCTCAGTCTGATCATCTATAGACAGTTTGTTCTATTAGTAAAAGAGGAGAGCTGGAGAAGAGAAAGAAGAAGGATGAGAAGAAGGAGAAGAAGAAGGAGGGGGAGAAGGCAAAGAAGGAGGAGGAGAATAAGAAGAAGGAGAAGAAGAAAAAAGGATGATGATGATGATGAAGAAGAACAACAACAACAACGACAAAAACAAGAGGAAGAAGGAGAAAAATAAGGAAAAGGAGAGAACGGAGAAGAAGATGTAGAAAATGAAGAAGGAGAAGAAGAAGAAGAAGAAGAAGAAGAAGAAGAAGAAGAAGAAGAAGAAGAAAAAAGGATGATGATGATGATGATGAAGAAGAACAACAAGAAAGACAAAAACAAGAGAAATAAGGAGCAGAACGAGGAGTAGAGAAGAGGAGAAGAAGAAGAAAAAGAAGGAAAAGGAGAGAACGGAGAAGAAGATGTAGAAGATGAAGAAGGAGAAGAAGAAGAAGAAAAAAGGATCATGATGATGATGATGATGAAGAAGAACAACAACAAAGACAAAAACAAGAGAAATAAGGAGCAGAACAAGGAGTAGAGAAGAGGAGAAGAAGAAGAAAAAGAAGGAAAAGGAGAGAACGGAGAAGAAGATGTAGAAGATGAAGAAGGAGAAGAAGAAGAAGAAGAAAAAAGGATGATGATGATGATGAAGAAGAAGAACAACAACAACGACAAAAACAAGGGAAAGAAGGAGTAGAACAAGAAGTAGAGAAGAGGAGAAGAAGAAAAAAAAGGAGGAAAAGGAGAGAACGGAGAAGAAGATGTAGAAGATGAAGAAGGAGAAGAAGAAGAAGAAAAAAGGATGATGATGATGATGATGAAGAAGAAGAACAACAACAACGACAAAAACAAGAGAAAGAAGGAGTAGAACAAGAAGTAGAGAAGAGGAGAAGAAGGAGAAAAAGAAGGGAAAGGAGAGAACGGATATGAAGATGAAGAAGGAGAAAAAGAAGATGGAGGAGAATAAGAAGAAGAAGAAGAAGAAGAAGAAAAAGAAGGAGAAGAAGAAGATGATGATGAATAACATCACCAACAACAGAAATAAGAACAAAATAAAAAGGAGTAGAAGATAATGAAGGAGAAGAAGAACGACAACATCAACAACAACAATTGAAACAACAAGGAGAAAAATGAGAATAAGAAAATGAGAAGAACAAGACGAGTGAAGAACAAGTACTGAAAATATGAAGAACATGATTAAGAAGATCATGGAGCAGAAGAGCAAAAAGCAAATAATAGAACAGAAGACGAGAGGGAGAAGAAGAAGAAGAAGAAGAAGACGACGAGAGGGAGAAGAAGAAGAAGAAGAAGAAGAGAAGAAGAAGAAGAAGAGGGAAAAGATAAGTTTTGAAGTGGACGAAAAAAAGGCCAGTCGTAAGATTTTCCGGACAGTTGGTGATCAAAGTGTATGTCCTCTGGATTGCCCCTTTTTGGTAGAGTTGTTACTGATATGTTGAGGGTGGTGGTGGAGGGTGATTGGCTATTTCTTTTCATGGCCGATTGCGTTTTTAGGCAAACAACTTGACCAGTGAGGGTGAAGCAAGCAAGCTATAAGTAATTGCTTAGCAACTGCTGCATGCGATATTGCCGTTTGCTTTTCGATGATTCTTTTGTTCTGACATCTTTTGGTTTTGTACTGTGTTTGATCAATATTTATCTTTTCCTACAGTTACGTTGAAAAGTGGCCATTGCTGCACTGATTACAGAACGCAAAGAATCACTTTTCCGCTCTAGTGCGGGAAAAATTTTTCTGCACTCCAGATTTGCAACATGGCAACGCAAAATACTTAGTAGGTTATATGGAGCAACAGTGCAGCAAAATCAAAATGAAGTTGGTAACAGTGACTGCTGTGGCTGCTATAGTGAGCAGAGGTGCAACCAAGCACAACGCGCTAATTATTACATTATATATTATAACCAAGGACAACGAGGACTTTAGGATTTTAGGATTAAGGTTTTTATCAATAATAAAATTACACAGAAAAACATTTGATGCATTTCAGGCAATTTTACCCATAATTACCCACTTTTCATATTCAATGGTAACTGTAGGAAAAACTTAATGTGAAATACGTGCGCAAAGTTCCTCTGCTGCACTCAAGAAACCATTCCGCCCTCGCCTACGGCTCGGGCGTAAACGTTTCTTTCGGTGCAGCAAACTGACACTTTGCGCACTAGTTGCACAAATAACTATTTCAATTCACGATAAAATTGACACTGATGTAATAACATTGGTAGATTAACTACTAAGGTAATAGCGGTGCTATATTTTTCTCCCAAATTTAGTTGGTAACACGGTCAAAGATAAGGTTAGTCTTTTACATGTACAATTTCTATACAATTTTAGTCTAAAATAAACAATTACGAGCTTCGCTCGTTATCTATTTATTGATAAACAGAGCACAATTCTCCAAAATGATTGGGGAAGGACAAACAGGCACAGCCCAAAACTGCTTCTTCCCGAATTTTGATTTAGTCTATTCACTATAAATAGACCAAAAAGTAGGTTATGTTTCATACACTTGAATTCAGGTCCAATTTTCAGTCAGAATATTTGAAAACAGAAAAGTTATAATTTAGATTGTTTACAAACCAAATTGAATAACAAAATAACACTCACTAATCACTAAAAACTGTAAAATAATTATTAACTTGAGAATATTATGATATACTCTAATTTAGAGTGATGAACCATGTAATGTCAACAAATCAGATTATTTTGATAGAGTCTATTAAAATTTTTTACTCTCCTTGCCCTATTACCATAGGTAAGGAAAGTATTGCTTTCCGAAAAAAATTAAGGTACCCTAATTTCTAAATTTCTATAGTATGTATAGTAAGTAAGTATAGTGTATGAGTGTATGAGTGTATGTGCGTCTGTGTACACGATATATCATCTCCCAATAAATTAACGGAATGACTTGAAATTTGGAACTTAAGGGCCTTTCACTATAAGGATCCGACACGAACAATTTCGATCAAATGCAATTCAAGATGGCGGCTAAAATGGCGAAAATGTTGTCAAAAACAGGGTTTTTCGTGATTTTCTCGGAAACGGCTCCAACAATTTTGATCAAATTCATACCTAAAATAGTCATCGATAAGCTCTATCAACTGCCACAAGTCCCATATCTGTAAAAATTTCAGGAGCTCCGCCCCATCAATGCAGATAGATTCCCAATTATTATCAGGCTTCAGATAAAATTGAAACGAAAAAAATCAAGTGGAGTAGATTGAGTATGAAAATCTCTACAATTAATGTTCAGTAACATTTTCACCTAAAATTGAAAATAAGCTTTAAATTCGAGAAAATGTGATTATTCAATTGCAAATTATTGTTGATTCTATTAAATCATTCACTATGAAAAGATAGCAGACCTCATGTGTGTCTCCAGCGTTATCGCCCTGTCACCAGCTGGCTCAAATATTTGAATAGTAGACTTGAGATGTGCGGGAACACTAGCGTCAGTGATCAATTTTCATAACGGCAAGGAAAGTTGTGTGAGTGCGCCACACCAGATTTTTAGATAATGTTTCTCGCGAGATACGGTAAGCTGTTTGAATCATTACACAGCTGATCTCTCACACACAGGCACACGCATCTTCTGTTATCGACAGACAACGAAATCTGTTCTTCCAAGGATGAATTATTCTGTTAATGTCCTTCAGCGAGTTTTCCCAGGGATGAGACCTAGTGCAATCGAATCTTCATATTATAAACCTCCTATGTTCTGAACTTCGTGGGAATCGTTGGAGCCGTTTTCGAGATCCAGGGAAATTCAAACATATAAACATCTAAACATCTAAACATAAATATAAACAGAAAATGCCCGTTTAATAGTATAGGATGAACAATATATATTTCGAATTTAGATGGCTTGAATCAATCGGAAATATTTCACTCTATTACAACTGGCTGTTGGCCGACAATCACAACTCTCATTGAACAACAAAATATTGATCTACAAACAAATTCTAAACCTGTCTGGACGTATGGAATTCAGCTTTGGGGCTGCTCTAGAACTTCAAACATCAATCAAATTCAAACATTTCAAATCAATTTTTTGTGTAGTTGAGAAGTTGATATTGTGGTAATTATTCATATTGAATGAATAAGGTTTATCAGAGATTGACAATGGTGTAATAACCGAAACCGGTCTTTCTAAGTATCAATAAATCTGTGGTTTTTTGACAATTTCTTAGTCTTTTTCATTCAATTTCAAATCAAAGTACTGCGGAACATGGTGAATCCGGCCTGGTACATAAGGAACAGCGATTTGCACCGAGATCTGCACATCCACTATGTGAACAGTGAAATAAGGCGATTGGCAGCCCATCATGAGTCACGTCTCCATCAACACGACAACATTGAAGTCATCCAACTATTAGACAGCACTGAACTCACAAGGAGGTTGAAGAGAACAAAGCCCCTCAAGTTGTTGTAGAGTTAGTGGGGAAAAAGTATATCAAATGAATGTGTAGTGAATCAATTTAAAGTAGTGAAATTATAGATTGGAACTGTAGGCTTCACTAGAAGACTTTAGCAATGAAAATTAATATTTTAGGATAAGAAATAAGAGAACAAAATTAGTCCTACTGACTAGTTCAATACAAATGATAAAAGAATTACAAGTTGAAGCGATCTAATATCAGTTATTGAAGAAAATTTGGTTCCATGGAAGAGACACAAACTTCTAAATAATAAAGCTCGAACACTAAAGCGTGTATCGGTTCATTTAAATATATGGAAAACCGTGAAAAACGAAATAAAGATTGAGGAGGGAATACAATCATTTTTACTTTCCTTGCCCTATTACTATAGGTAAGAAAAGTATTGCTTTCCCAAAAAAATTAAGGTAGGCTACCCTTATTTCAAGTTTTCTATACGTTTCAAGGTCCCCTGAGTCCAAAAACATGATTTTTGGGTGTTGGTCTGTATGTGTGAGTGTGTGTGTATGTCTGTGAACACGATAACTCAATTCTTAATTAATTGACTTGAAATTTAAAACTTAAGGTCCTTATACGATGAAGATCCGGCAATAAGAAATTCAATAAAATTCAATTCAAGATGGCGGAAAAAATGGCGGATAGTTACTAAAAAACCATGTTTTTCACGTTATTCTCGAAAACGACTCTAACGATTCTCTTCAAATTCATACCATGGATAGCTATTTCTAGGTCCTATCAACTGACATGAGTCTCATTTCTGGTGAAAATGCAGGAGCTCTGTAATATTCTTGAGAAAAATGGCGGATAATGACTAAAAAACCATGTTTTTCACGGTTTTCTCGAAAACGGCTCCAACGATTTTCTTCAAATTTATACCATATATAGCTATCTATAGGTCCTATCAACAGACTTGAGTCTCACTTCTGATAAAATTGCAGGAGCTCTGTAATATTCTTGAGAAAAATAGCGGATAATGACTAAAAAACCATGTTTTTCACGGTTTTCTCGAAAACGGCTCCAACGTTATTCTTCAAATTTATACCATGGATAACTTTTCATAAGCCCTGTCAACTGACATGAGTCTCATTTCTGGGAAAATTGCAGGAGCTCCGTAATATTCTTGAGAAAAATGGCGGATAGTTACTAAAAGACCATGTTTTTCACGATTTTCTCAAAAATGACTAGACCGATTATTTTCAAATTCATACCCTGTATAGTTATTTATCAGCTCCATCAACTGGCATGAGTCTCCTTTCTGGGAAACTAATGGGGGGTCCACCCCATCCTTGAGAAATGAACTTTGTAACCTCCTTCTCGTGCATGAGGTAGGTAGGTGGAGCAGTTTATTAAAAGAACACATAGTCGAGATATTTCATTTGTAGAACAGCTGTTTTGACGGCTTTTAAAAAATCATCGAATTTCACAATTTACATAGAGGAAAAAGTACTCTGAAAACAATTAAAATATACACATGTACAGTAGTCTGATCGTAGTTTCAAATAATTATGTTGCCGCCAATCGTCATTATGTTATTCCCCTGAATTATTCTCGTTTAAGAATGGGGCTAACAGTTCAATGAGCAAGGAAAGTTGTGTGAGTGTACCACACCAGATTTTTCAGAATGCTGATAATAAGGTGTCAATATTTTGAACAAGTTAATCAAAAAAGACCACCCTTCTCACGTACTCTTTCAGCTCATAGATTTCAACAAAGCATTTAACAAGAGCGCACAGCGTTTTTAAACACGCCATTCGTATTCCGTAGCATCGACAGAGCATTGTCGGTTAATAATGCGGCGACGCCGTTTATTTTCCGCTTTTAAAACGCGCGCGCGGCTCTAGAAAAGTGCACGCGCTGCAAAAAGCAGAGGCTGATTAGTATGCGGGGCGGATTCCGGCGGTAAACTGAGATGTAGATCCGTTAACAAGGTTGTATCTTACTCAGTTTGGAAACGGGAGGTTGTGAGAGGTTTCTCCAGGGTTCACCACTTGGTTTAAAAAGAGAGATCCCTCAAAAACTGATACATTAACAAATGCGGTTTAAAGGTGCGTACAGATATACGCGCCGCGAGCTCGAGCAATTCACTTTTAATTAGCGTAATATATCTGTATTTTTACAGAAACGGTATAAGATATCGATATAAAAAGCTTGGCATCAGCTAATTAAAAGTGAATTGCTCATGTTCGCGGCACGTAAATCTGTACGCACCTTAAGACTCGAGAGAACCGTATGATGTGTACTTTAAACGATTTCCAATAACAGGTACCAATTAAGCCAGTTACGCACTTATTAATCTTTCGACGTCGTCCTTACAGATTTATGTATCTTACATTAATTTTCTATTATCCTAATAAAATTTCCATTGAGGTGCGTCATACAGACTTATGCGCCTTGAACACGTACATTCGTCATTCATCAATTATTGAAGCTGGCTCCAGACATGTCTTCAATCAATCTATTTATCAATAGGATATTGGTTACTTCTAATGTTTGGATATTCTCTTTGTCCCAATCAATATATATTTTTGCCTAGCGGTTCACCTTGTGATGACCAACGTGTCTGTGGTGTGTGTGTATGTATGTGGTGTGTGTGTGTGTGTGTGTGTGTGTGTGTGTGTGTGTGTGTTGTGTGTGTGTGTGTGTGTGTTGTGTGTGTGTGTGTGTGATTATGAAATTGAAAAAACTTATATCTCTTAAGTTCAATCAGGAAAAAAATGTATACTTTAATCACACAGTACTGGACTCATTGACCCACGAACAGGCCAAAAAGGTCTATGTGGGCTCTTATATTTCATTAAATAGAGTGAATCCACTTGGGATAGGTGCAATAAGATAAGTTATACCACAATAAAATATGCTAAAACATTGTTGAACTGGATTAAACTAGGAATATTATTATCATAAATATAATATAGATATATATGATAGGGAATAGGATAAGGTATAATAGTATTTATTTATTTATTTATTTATTTATTTATTTTACAATATCTCTTTGGAGACAACAGGTCGAAACCCACAACTGCCTCCTTAACTCAAATTATAATGTCAAATTACTATAAATTATAATATAAAAATGAAAATTCTCATGCATAATTAATTATATAAATAAACTATAATATTAAAATAATAATAGAGTAATTAAACTATTATACTATTGAACTAATTAAATCAAGTGATGATGCAAATTAATGATGCTGATGAGTGCATAAATATCAAATTATATAATTAAACCATCATATAAAAGTAATATTAAAGTGATAACCAAAACTTACTATTAAAGTGATAACCAAAACTTACTATTAAAGAAATATGAAAAAGAAAAGCATAACTCAAAATGTATCAGTAACATACTAACAGAAACCACCACAACTGCAACAAACCCAATACTACTAATAAATCCAATCACCAGACACATAACTGAAAAAAAAAACAAAAACAAATGTTCTTCAAGTTACTATGGAAATGCAGGAGATGTGTTAATAAATTAATGATGACTAAGACGATGAACTATGATGATTATGCCGACCCTAATAATGTGATAACTACAATGAAGATGACATTTATGATATGACAACAAAGCCCAAGTGATGAAGCAAATTATTTTTTTAATTGAGTAAACTATCATGCTGATAAGTGGATTAATCCCCGTCCACAAGAGAGTTACATGCGCACATTATTCAGAAGGCTTTCACATTTACGTTTAAAACTAGACTGACTATCATGAAATATATCTAAATCCTTACTGTACATATTATACAATCTAGTTGTTCTATTAATTGGAGAAAAGTACCCTACCATGGTACGGCACCTATCGACAGAGAACAAACAATGTCTTCTTGGATGTGTTGTTGAAGGCACATGCAACTTGATCAGGTTGGAAAGATGACTGCAATCAATCCCATCATGCAATAATGAATGCAGAAACAGAAGAGAAATCAGATCACGTCTACACTTGAGCGAAGGAACCCTGAACAGCTCTCTCAATTCACTACTGGGTCGTTCATATGGAAACCAGACTTTAAATTTCTTGTAGTACAGGAGACGAAGAAATTTGTTTTGCACTGACTCCAGTTGACTAGAAGTTATGTTGACATAGGGATTCCAAACAATTGCTGCATATTCAAGAATACTGCGAATTATAACTTTGAACAGGAATATCGGTGTATTCTCACTAGTGAAATCAACACAAGTTCTCATTATAAAACCCATTAGCTGACTAGATTTATTTATTAGCCCATCAACGTGATCTGAAAATCTAAGATCAAGTCAAATATTACTCCCAAATCTTTCATTTTGGACACTCTTTCCAGCTCATTTTGGTTCATCGTGTACCTATCACTGACAATACCCCTCTGCCTAGTGAATGAGATCACTTTACACTTATCTATGTTAACAGCCAACTTGTTGTTCGTGCACCAGACCTGCAACTTATCTATGTCCTCCTGGAGTAGCAAGCAGTCATCTGAATGCTGTATCTCACGGTACACTTTCACATCATCCGCAAACAGCAAGCATTTAGAATGCAAAAAGACATCAGGCAGATCATTGATAAAACAAACAAACAATAATGGACCAAGGTTTGATCCCTGGGGTACTCCTGTATAGTTGCAATAATAATCAGACTCCTGCCCATTGATAGAAATACATTGTTTCCTCCCATAAAGATAATTATCCAACAATTTGATGAGCTGTGAACTGAGACCAATTTTATGCAACTTTTGAATCAATATATTGTGACACAGTTTATCAAAAGCTTTGGTGAAGTCTACATAAATTGTATCCACTCTACCCCCTCTATCCAGAATTTGAGATAATTCATCTGTGAAGCATAGTAAATTTGAGATAGTGGACCTCCCCTTTAGGAAACCATGTTGGAAGACGGAAATCTTAGGACTGACTTCGCCTTGAACCCTTTTGGAAATAATCTTCTCAAACACCTTTGCCAGTGAATTGAGGATTGATATTGGACGATAGTTCTGAATCAAATTTCTATTACCTGATTTGTGGATGGGAGTCACTCTGGAACGTTTCCAAGCATCAGGGAAAGTACCTGTTTTTAAAGCTAGATTGAAAATCATTTTTAAAGGTCCAATCAACAAGTCCATACACCCTTTGATAAGGTAAGGAGGAATACCATCAGGCCCACTGGAGCTCCTTGGCTTCAGGCTTTCAATAGAGTTTTTTATCTCTTCCTCAGTTATTAGGTCATACTCACAGAATGTCCCTAGATCTTGAGAAAAAATAGAGTTTGAAGGCCCATCATTGATTTGTGCATTCCTACAGGTGTTCTGCTTATCATAAACCGAGGAAAAATAATCGGCAAAGGCATTAGGAATTTGTGCACCATAATACTCTTTATCTTTTAATTTGAAAGTCTGTTGATTTTTGGAACCCTTTCGCTTATTATTTACATAACTCCAGAAGTATTTTATATTTCCATCCATTGCAGATTCGACCCTATGTAAATAATCAGAATAAGCTTGACTAATTTTCAATTTAACATTTTTCCGTAACATTTTGAACATTTCATCATAATACCTTGAAATCTTTCTCTTTTTGGCATATTTATCTTTTATCTTTAAATCCCTTATAATATCCCATGTGTACCAATGAGGGTAGTTTGATTTACAACTCCGCATCTTACACTTAGGAATATGTATATCAATTACATTCCTCAATTTAGTGTAAAGGAATTCAACTATTATTTGTATTACATATCTCAAGTTGTGTATTTGATCTGTTGAAATATTATTGTAAATTGTGTAAATTTTGCTGAAATAAATAAATTTAATTCAATTCAATTCATGTGTCATTCGGCAAACACCGTGCAGCGACTCACCGAATCGCGAGTAGTGTGAATGGATGTTTGTCTAGTCGACAAGCAGCGAACATGCATACTCGTTGCTTCAGCCGGCTCTAGACATGCGGCATTCGGCGAACACCGAGCACACTCGCCGAATAGCGAGTAGTGTGGATGGATGTTTGTCTAGTCGACAAGCAGCGAACATTCGTGCTCGTCGCTTCAGCCGGCTCTAGACATGCGGCATTCGGCGAACACCGAGCACACTCGCCGAATAGCGAGTAGTGTGAATGGATGTTTGTCTAGTCGACAAGCAGCGAACATGCATACTCGTTGCTTCAGCCGGCTCTAGACATGCGGCATTCGGCGAACACCGAGCACACTCGCCGAATAGCGAGTAGTGTGGATGGATGTTTGTCTAGTCGACAAGCAGCGAACATTCGTGCTCGTCGCTTCAGCCGGCTCTAGACATGCGGCATTCGGCGAACACCGAGCACACTCGCCGAATCGCGAGTAGTGTGGATGGATGTTTGTCTAGTCGACAAGCAGCGAACATTCGTGCCCGTTCAGTATCGGTTTTTTGCACACATCAAAGTGGACGAATGGTCAGAAAAAGGCCAACTTTCCCTCATCCACACATTCGGCTCTGTGCTTGTATCATTTTACTTTCCTTGCCCTACTACCATAGGTAAGGAAAGTATTGCTTTCCGAAAATAATTAAGGTACCCCAATTTCTAAATTTCTATACGTTTCAAGGTCCCCTGAGTCCAAAAAACTGGTTTTTGGGTATTGGTATGTATGTGTGTGTGTATGAGTGTATGTGCGTCTGTGTACACGATATCTCATCTCCCAATTAACGGAATGACTTGAAATTTGGAACTTAAGGTCCTATCACTATAAGGATCCGACACGAACAATTTCGATCAAATGCAATTCAAGATGGCGGCTAAAATGGCGAAAATGTTGTCAAAAACAGGGTTTTTCGCGATTTTCTCGGAAACGGCTCCAACGATTTTGATCAAATTCATACCTAAAATAGTCATCGATAAGCTCTATCAACTGCCACAAGTCCCATATCTGTAAAGATTTTAGGAGCTCCGCCCCATCAATGCAGATAGATTCCCAGTATATCAGGCTTCAGATACAATTGAAACAAAAAAAATCAAGTAGAGTAGATTGAGCATGAAAATCTCTACAATAAATGTTCAGTAAAATTTTCACCTAAAATTGAAAATAAGCTTTAAATCTGAGAAAATGTGATTATTCAATTGCAAATTATTGTTGATTCTATTAAATCATTCACTATGAAGAGATAGCAGACCTCATGTGTGTCTCCAGCGTTATTGCCCTGTCACCAGCTGGCTTAAATCTTTGAATAGTAGACTTGAGATGCGCGGGAACACTAGCGTCAGGTGATCAATTTTCATAACGGCAAGGAAAGTTGTGTGAGTGTACCACACCAGATTTTTGTTGTTTGTTTTTGGATATGGATCTACATTGAGGTTAAGTTGATTTGCAGATAAGATTTTTATTTTATCACAGTCTGTACATCCTATACTATTGAACGAGCAACTTCTTTTCATATGTTTAGATGTTCAGATGTTTGGATGTTTGGATGTTTAGATGTTTAGATGTTTAGATGTTTAGATGTTTGGATGTTTAGATGTTTAGATGTTTGGATGTTTGGATGTTAAGATGTTTATATGTTTGTATTTCACCGGATCTCGAAAACGGCTCTAACGATTCTCACGAAATTCAGAACATAGTAGGTTCATAATATAAAGATTCGATTGCACTCGATCACATCCCTGGGAAAACTCGCTGAAGGACATAGAAAGGATAATTATCATTCATCCTTGGAAAATCAGATGATATAATTATTTCGTCGTCTGTTGATGATAGAAATGAGTGAGCGAGTTCATGTGTGTGGGACTTTTGTAATCATTTAATCAGGTACTTAATGCCGGTTGCAAAAAAGCCGGGTTATTTTTAATCCTGATTAATTCCAATAGATCCATCTTTTTGAAATGGTCTCCTCTGATTTGGTTCACGTGAAGTTAATCAGTATTAATATTTAACCGGCTTTTTTGCAACTGGGCCTTTGTGAGGGAAATTTTTGCATTCCTCTGGAAATTAATCTAAATTTACTGTGATGAGATAGAACATTTCTGTATGAATGTTATGAATGTTATTATAATTTCTTCTTTCGTGATGAATTTTCTATGCCTTTGTACTCCAGAGCGAAGCTCGGTGCCGATATTGATCGTTAAATTATTGATATCAATAACTTTTAATATTATCAAGAAGCTCATTCAATAAACTCGAATCTTGATGAAAACTAGATAATAACCAGTCCCGTCCAGGTTACTGAATTGAAACCTGAATTCTTTAAATTTCTTGAAATGTCTACAAATATTTATTTTTAATCAATTGAAATTTAAATTCTAGGGCTTTCGATGTCATATACAGTTATTGACCGAGGTAAATAGGGTTAGTTTGATTTTTTTATAAAAGCAGTTTATTAAAGTGGTTTATTAAATTATTCTTATTTATAGAAGCAGGATAAGCAAAAAGAGCATCATCAACATCGACATCCATGTTGACGGTAGATGACATTCATTCAGTTGACGAATATTTGCCATTCCCAAAATGAGCAAGTGCTCGGCAAACGGCTCGAACGCCGAACATTCGGTACTTGCCGAATGACACATCAGCCTTGCCGGCTCAAGATACAGATTCTGTATCAGTTGAAGAACATATATATATTATATAATATTATATACTATATATATATATATATAATATATATATCTATATATATATATATATATATATATATATATATATATATTTGTATTTGTACAGTTTCTGTGCGAATACAGATATGATGAAGGACTTATTATCCTTGTGAAACTCAGATGTCGGGAGTCAATTCCCGATATTAATAATGACCTATCAGGTACCGACTTTTAAAAGTGATTACTATACTAGTTCAATCGAATCGGAAAGGACTATTGCATCCTTTGTATTCTCTGTATGATCGAATCTATTCATATTATTAATCATAGAATATTTCGAAAATATATATGAAAATAGAGTTACAACAAAGTATGAAAGAAATTTTTGGTCTCAGTGTTTCAATCCGATCATAATCAAGTAGCGGGAAACGAGTCAATACACTAGAGTAAACAAAGATTAATCAAAACAGACATATAATTTAGAGCATGGAGGGTTGAGTCCCAAACTGTTAAGTTAGTTAGCTGGCATAGAATGTGCACACAATATCCCCACTCGATCTGAAGGAGTAGCTGTTCAAGTTGGTAATCAATTTCAACATGTCTGGTCATGGAGAGGCAACAACAAACAATACAACACTAGCCTTTTCCTCACCCTACATGCCCCAAAATTTCCTTTCTCCCACCCCTCATTTATCAATCCTCGCCCTTTTCCTTGTCTCACTCCTCCACCTCCACCTCCTCCTCCTGCTCCTCCTCACCCTCCTTCTATTTCTTCTTCTTTTCTCTACAATACCACTTGAAAGTGGTCCCCAAACCAATATAGACCAGTTAAGATAAGTGGGAAGAGGAGGAGGAGAAGGAGGTGAGGAGGAAGTGGCAGAGAAGGTGTAGGAGAAGAAGGAAAAAGAGTAGGGGGAGGAGGAGAAAAAGGAGGAAACAGCTGCAAACAAATCATGGTGTGTTGACTGGTGGAGAAGAGTGTGTAAATAAGAAGAAGAGGAAGAAGAAGAAGAAGAAGAAGAAGAAGAAGAAGAAGAAGAAGAGAAGAAGAAGAAGAAGAAGAAGAAGAAGAAGAAGAAGTAGAAGAAGAAGAAGTAGAAGAAGAAGAAGAAGAAGACGAAGCAGAAGAAGAAGAAGAAGAAGAAGGAGGAGAGGAGGAAGAAGAAGAAGAAGAATATGATTATACATTATGATGAAGCCACTGATGATGACGAAGGAAAAATTAATGAAAAAATACAAGAAGAAGAAATGATTGGAAAGAAGAATTGATAGAAATGGAGATAGGAAGAGGATTAGAAGTAAAGATGAGAAGAAGAACAAGAACAAGAAGAAGGAGGTGAAGAAGAAGAAGAAGAATATGATTATACATTATGATGAAGCCACTGATGATGACGAAGGAAAAAATAATGAAAAAATACAAGAAGAAGAAATGATTGGAAAGAAGAATTGATAGAAATGGAGATAGGAAAGAGGATTAGAAGGTAAAGATGAAGAAGAAGAACAAGAACAAGAAGAAGGAGGTGAAGAAGAAGAGGATGAATATGATTATACATAATGATGAAGCCACTGATGGTGATAGAAGAAAAATGAAAAATAGAAGATGGAGAAATGAGTGGGAAGAAGAATTGATAGAAATGGAGGTAGAAAATAGAAAAGTAGAAGAATAGGAAGATGAGCGAGAACAAAAGTGCAGAAGAATACAAAGGAGATAACAGAAAGTACATAGAATGAGTGGGAGTCAGAATCGAAAGACGGGAAGAATGAGGATGAGATGGTAGACAACGATGAGATTGTGGAGGGGTTGGTGAGGATGAGGAGGATTGGGAGGAGGAGTTAGTGGAGGAGGAGGAAGAAGAAGATTAGGTCAAGTGGGTTTTGCCAATCTTGCAGACGGTCATAACTCAAGAGTCCTTCCACCCCCAGAACACCCCAAATAGCCCCCCTGGTCAGAGAGCCAACCGTCAAAATATCTGCTATTAATAACCGCACCCCCACCCCTAACTCCTCACGCCCAAACCACCCTCCACACCTATCAATCCACTATAAATAATGTCTGGCTTCAGATTAAATTCCTCTTCACCCACTTACTTCTCCATATTAGACTACTTCTCTTTGTCTACTGTTTCTCTTTATCTACTTCTCATCATCTGCTCCTCACTTCCCTTTGTTTACTTCTCTGACGCCGTCTCAACTATAGTGAGGTCCACGTTATAATGGCAGTGGAGTAAGATAGGAGAACAATGTTGCCGATCCTCTTTCTTGTCAATGCCTCCTATAGACGGTAGCTGATATTGATGTAATATTAACGGTTTATTCTCGTTTAAAATAGCCTATTATATTTAACTAGCCGTCAGGCTCGCTTCACTCGCCATATCCGTATAGCCAGGGGGCTCCGCCCCCTGGATTCCCGACTGGATCGTCCAAGAATGGGATCAGCAGGCTCGCTTCGCTCGCCTGCATTTCTCATTTGAGCATTTTTATCATATGTAAGGACGATCCAGTCGGGGGTCCAGACTAAACGTCTGGCTAAACGGATATGGCAAGCAAAGAGAGCCTGACGGCTAGTAATATAATATTCCTAGGAATAGCTCTAATTGAGGTAGCAGTGTTCAATCAATTTTTCCGCGATAAATGCATTTCAATCTTCAACTTGGTGCCAACCTAACAAAGTTAACTCAACTGACAAAATTATCAATTTAGTGACCAGTTAACAAACTGTTTCGAAGAGGTACTCTCTTGAGATTATAGTTCTATATTAACATATGGTATGGCCTTTTTTCAATTATAAATTAAGAGAAGAAGAAGAATATACATGCTAAAAGACCTTTAAGCCCTTGAAAACCACCCTTAGAGTTAAAATATTGCCAAAAGATTTCTTAATGTTTCTCTAAAGGGCCAACTGAACATACCTACCAAATTTGAAGGTTTTTAGTCCGGTAGATTTTTAGTTCTGCGAGTGAGTGAGTGAGTGAGTGAGTGAGTGAGTAAGTGAGTGAGTGAGTGAGTCAGTCAGTCAGTCAGTCAGTCAGTCAGTCAGTCAGTGAGTGACATTTCGCTTTTTTATATATAGAGTATTAAGGCTTTTCGGTACAGTTTTTTTATTATTCAAATTGGATAATATTTTTCAATATACCTTATTGTTAAGATTATTATAAGAGTGAGAAAGAGTGGCAACAGAAATTTTTAAGTGGTCTAAAAAGCGAGTTATGGGTTGTTGAAGTATTGAACTCCGTTTCCTTTCAAGATCATAAACGGTTTCGAATTTTCCATTGGAGTTCTTTTTAATACATTCAGTATATCATTGGCTTTGTTCTATTTTGCGTTTTTTCGCGATTAATGCCAAAATAAACAAGTTATCGAATTTACAAAAGATGTTACTTTTTTATTTATGATGATATGGGGAATAAAATGTTTTAGTTTGAAAAAAAACTTTTTTTTAATTTTTAAAAGAAGTTCTAATAATATAGTCGAAACCGTTTATGATCTGGGAAGAAAACGGAATCTGGAAAATTAACTCTTTAACAACCACTATTGGACCACTTAAAAATTTCAGTTGCCACTTTTTCTCACTCTTATAATGATCTTAACAATCAGGTATATTGAAAAATATTATCCAATTTGAATAATAAAAGAAACTATACCGTACAGCCTAAACTGTTCATTCTCATTTAAAATAACCTATTATATTCTATTAAGCGAGAAACTATATTTTTCAATAATTTCATAATGGGGCTTCTCAATTGAAATTGAATATTTTGTTAATTAATTATGAATAATTATACATTGTTGAAAAACGATCTGGCAACAGAGCAAAGCGAGAGAGAGATTGGACTGTCTTGTTGTAATATTAACTGTTCATTCTCGTTCAGAATAATCAATTATAATTTATGAAGCAATAAATTAAATTTCTCGATAATTTCATACTGAATTTTCAAAACTAAGATGAAATATGAACCTGTATCAGTTTTACCCTCCATATAGAAGGCATTGACAAGCCAGAGGATCGGCAACTTTGTTCTCCTATCTCTCCACTGTCATTATAACGAGGACCTCACTATAGGATATTTTCTGGTTTCTCGAGGCTTGATTTCTCAAAGCTTTCTAAATACTTTTTTATGTTTATTCATTTATTAGTTGATATAATTGAATATGATACTTGTATATTCTTTAGTATCATATTCTTATACAAAAAATAGTCATATTTCTCCCACACAACTATCAAGCTCTCAATGAATAATCTCCTCCAAGTCAAAAGAAAGAAAGAACGAGTTCCCCTGTCAGGAGATTGATTGATTGATTGATTGATTGATTGAGTACTTTATTTACGCAGATTACAATATATACTGGCTTATACACTTATTTTCGCCACACTGTACAGAAAGCAGCTGTTTTCCAGTCCCTACGTAGATCTGAAAGACATTGTTTGCAGACGACTCTCGTCTGACGTCAGAACATGCTTCTTTCCGGCCTAGGCCGGAAAGAGTACCCATTCCAGCCGCTAACATGGAACTAGGAAAGGTGATCAAAAAACAGCTGATCGAAAAACTTTTCATTATTTGTGTTCATTATTCAATAATTGAAATATTATTTATAATAATATCATCTTATTGTCATTTGAAAGAATAAAAAAGTATAAACTCAACCTCCAACATAATTGAACATCATCTTTCAGGTTATTTAGACAAACCAGAATAAGAAATAAAAATACTTGGACAATTTCCTGATATTCAGATTACCTCAGATTTGCTAGAGCTATCACCTTCCACCTCTGCTTTCGGAAGTGCTTAGTAAACAACTATTCTCATATATATATTGTTTATTTTTGTGTGTGGCGAAAAATAGCGTTCGCACCACGGGCAAGTATGTTTTTCCGGCTCTCAATCTTTTCCAGTCCTCGGCCTACGGCCTCGGACTTGAAAACCGATTTCGGGCCGGAAAAATCTTATTTTCTGCTCTAGGTGCGAAATCTACTATTACAATAGCTTACAATACAGCAAAATAATATATGAATTTATTTATTTATATAATATGGACTAAAATAATCATTGAACTTTATATGATATGAGAAAAGGGAATTTGGTATAACTATAGATAATATTGTTATGCACCTACATAAATTGGCGAAGCTTTGAACATATCAATATCCATTCTTCGGAAAGAATACCTATTCAAAGTATCCTTTCCACTAACTCTCTACCAAAAAAGGAGAGATAAATTACAAGAGATAGAGAGAAAGAGAGTGATAGAGAGGCAAGTGGGAGTGAGAGAGAGAGCATTGCTTGCCACTTTTCATAACCTCACAGCACAGTATGGGGCAACCAAAGAAGGGGGCCAAGACACAAGACAGGCGACTACCAAATTGCATTGGGAAAGACTTTTCAAGTAATTAATTAAGGTTTAAAGTGTATTAAGCAGATGTTTAATTAGATCCCGGGCGCAGCCTGTTTTGAGTGATGTTTGCTTCCCGATCTCTCTTCTCTCTCTATTTCTCACTCTTACTCCTTTCTCTTACTTATTATTCCTCTCTCTCTGTCATTCTCTCTCTTTCTGTCTCTTACTTGCTTTCTCTCACTCTCTCTCACTCTCTCTCTCTCTCTGTCTCTCTCCTCTTTGGTAGAGACTTAGTGGGAAGGATATTTTGAATATTCTTTCCGAATAATGGACATTGATATTTCCAAAGCTCCGTCAATTTATGTAGATGCATAACAATATTATATTTAATTATTACAAATTGCTTTTTTCGTGATATATACTAACAGTCCGATAGTTATCAGAGGATAGATATCCAAAATGTATAATGGAGGAGATGATCAGTAAAGAAGCGTTTATGTTTGAGGATTGGCGGAGACTGGAGGAATCATTCAGCATCTCATTGGATGGCATCAGAGATGGAAGTTTGAATACAGACCAAGTTTTAACAACAATAGGAGAAAAACTGTATGATCAACAGGTTCAGCAAGTCGTAGCTAGTCAACGTTACCCTTTTTCGGAGCCAGCTCAGTCATAGCAATGATACTGTCCGAGGAGTATGACTTCAAATTAATTAAGTGGTTCTTCAAGGCTAGGAATGAACTCATACAATTGAACAAATATTCCTACACGCGAAGCAGCAAACTTTGTTCTTTGTGCAACTTGAAGGAAGAAGAGGATATTGTTCATTTCATTGGCAGTGCCCTATTCTTAGTTCTACAGGCGAAAGCATCTGGGAAAATCGTGTCTCCTTGTTCAGAGATGAAAACGCTTTTGAATGGTGAGAACTGGCTGAAAGGAGTAGGTACTGTGCGGATGCATGGAAGTATAGACATTTTCTGACAACTGAATTCAATTATTAGTGCCTAATTTCGAAATTGTGAGAGACTTTATTCATTGAAAAATTTATTTCTTGTATTTAAGGAAGATTTACAAAAAAACTCTTCAAAAGTCATGTATACATCTCAACTCACCCTGACGGTCAAGTACCAAGGGTTATCAGCTTGCATTTGTTTATTATAAATTTATTCACTTGTATAATATTTGCTCAATACAATAAAGGCTATTCTATTCTATTCTATTCTATTCTATTCAGTCCGATAGTTATTTTCTTAGTCTATATTATATGAACTCATCTATAATTTTGCTGTATTGTAAGCTATCTTATATAAGTGTATAAGCCAGTATATATTGTAAGCTACAAAAAAAGTACTCAATCAATCCTCTCTTTTGCTTCATATTTCTCTCTTTCCCCAGCCACCACTTTTTTCCAGCATTTTCCTTCAGAAGAATTAATAGTCTCGACATTAATTTTTCCACTGCCTTCTATAGCCGGCAACTGTGATTCGAGTCATCCTGGTATATTTTAGTGGTATTATAGTGAGGTCCACGTTATAATGGCAGTGAAGAAAGATAGGAGAACAACGTTGCCGATCGTCAGTCTTGACAATGCCTCCTATGGACGGTAGCTGATACAGGTTCATTGTTGTAATAACTGTTCATTCTCGTTCAAAATAATCAATTATAATTTATGAACCAATAAATCATATTTTTCAATAATTTCATAATGAGTCTTCTTAATCAAGATTAAATATTTTGTTAATTATTAATTATACATTGTTGAAAGACGATCTGGCAACAGAGCAAAGCGAGAAAGAGATAGCGCTATCCGCTTTGTTGAATGATAGACAAGGATAGCAATACCATTAATATTAAATTTCATTCTCGTTCTAAATGATCATTTTATTTAATCGAGAGAGAAATTAATTTTCAATAATTTTCCATATTAGATGAGAATTTTTTAATTGATTATTAATTATCATTGTTAGACAGACTGTCATCTTGAACAGAGCAAAACGAGAAAGAGATAGTGCTATCCGCTTTGTTGAATGATAGACAAAGATAGCAATATCATTGCCAATCAAACACTGCCATTATAACGTGGACTCCACTATAATATTGTTAATTTTTTCCATCATTATCATTTATATGTTGTCACGTTATTCTTTATATTTAAATAACGATTAGCCTCCTGCTTGGCATCAGTCGGTAAAGCATGAGATATTTGATATAATCATATATTTAGGTCGTGGTTTTTTAATAGGATTCAGTCTCAAAAAATCTTGATAGGCCTAGGTATGGGCTTCTCCTATAACTCTTGTAATTCAATAAAAATAAATATATATAAATATGATACTTATACTATAGTGTTGAGGAATAAAAATAAATTGCACACCATAAACATTTCATACATATATTAAACAAATAATGCAAAAAATAGATCGAGGCAAAAAATATATAAAGAGCGATAAAAAATATAATATAAAAATAGAACAATAATTGAAATCAGTAAAATATCACAGGCTAAATTTTATATTCTAGATTTATGGCACGAATCATTACCATGTGCCTTTATCTTAAAATCATATGCATTCTTTTGCATGTAGCTGCGATATGCGCTTGCTAATACTTGTCGACTTGGACAATTCAATTAAAAAATATGTGCTTTAAGATCAGCTTGATAAATTAGCCACTAATAATCCAAATATATATATATATTAAAATCTCTAGTACTTAGTAGATTTCTTTGTATCGAATATATATTTTTATCTCAGGGTGCAAGATTCGGCACCTGACGGAATAGGTAGAGCCATTCATCTAGTGAATTAGAGCTATAACAAACTATCGCAAATTATATTGCAAAAATTAAATATCATATGCATATGTTTTAATAGCCTAGATTTTATACTTCTTTGATTCAATAGAATTTTCTGAAATGTATTGATCTATCTTTTTCTTTCAATAAAATACCTTTAATACTAATTTTACTTGCGCAAGTATTACTCTTATTATTTCTTAATTTATAATAAAAACCCTTTCGGCGAGCTAGCTTTGATTATTAGATTAATTCGAAGCACTAGGGCGCCCATCACTAATTCAATATTTATCACTCACGTGTCGAAAATCTTCTTATAAGCCGCCGATGTCGATCCAACTCCATGTGGTCCGGGAATATGGTAGCCGGAATCGTCT
This sequence comes from Nilaparvata lugens, assembly GCF_014356525.2. Classification (NCBI taxonomy): domain Eukaryota; kingdom Metazoa; phylum Arthropoda; class Insecta; order Hemiptera; family Delphacidae; genus Nilaparvata; species Nilaparvata lugens. The sequence continues at coordinate 2,776,125 of NC_052504.1, forward strand.
CTTCCAAGGGGTTATAAATTTATTTGAAATTGAAAATGACTTCTGCTTTACAATAGCATCACGAAGTCCTTTAAGAAATTTAATAATGTGATTTAACTTTAACTTTTACAAATTTATTAGCAAGGTACTACGCTCTAAAATATTTGGGGTCCTCTCCTGGTGGCATTTGGTTGGCGAGTGCTGGTTCTCCTTTCTCAATTTTACAAATCTTATTTCCGACTTTCAAATTAACATAAAATTTGAATATCTTAGTCCTCCGCCATTTAGGTTCAAATAGATCTTACAAAAAATACCAAAATATTACTTAGATTGTACGATTAATAATTTCTTTGCTTTCGAGCCATATCGATAACATAGACTATACAAAGTTTTAACACAAAATCCAGTACATTTATATAAATATATAGAAATATTTTTGAATTGGCCTACAGTTGCCGCCTATTAACTGCCGTTTTGCTATTGGTGCATGCAAATTTTATTCGGTATTCATGCGCCTGGTACCTCCTATTTCCTGAATACACTTAATTATTTTTATTTGGTTTATTGTTTATGCTCTTTACATGCTAGCTAATATTCTATACATTAATATTAATTTCATGCTACCTAATAATTAGCCACGTGATCAGGTGTTTTTTCACATTGCATACCGTTTGATTGCAATAGAGCTCTGCCAAGGGGTTTTGGTCAGATTCTACGTTTCTCGATTTGATCGATCTCTAGGTCACCGATCCGTGAATACATGTACCTAACCTCAATCTTCAAAATATTTTATATAATAATCTATTTATTAGCAACAAATTCCTTCAAATCCTTTTTAGGTTTTTGTACCGTTTAGCCAGAACAAGCTGATGCTATCTAATCTTAGTTATTATCTATTTGGCGATATTAGCCAGTTACTTTATTTTCAGACCTATTACTATTTCGGTTAGGGATTTTTATCTACCCAAATTCGATACTTTACACGCGCCCCTGGGTTTGAATTCAAAATATTTGAGAATCACAATGTTTTTAATGAAAACCCACCCTTCAATACATCGATATATACTATACTTTATTTATAAATTATACTCTCATACTTCTATCACAGTTCGCAGACATATTTGCTGCATCTCCTTTATACCTTTATCAAATACAATAACAAATTCTCCTCCTCAACACACATAAAATATCATAAATATAATCTTCTAAACGCACTCCTCCTGACAACACTTAAACATAGTAATTATTGAAATCACCGCTCACAGGGCCGCCAACCTAACTACACACATTTCATGATTCTCACAATTGATTCCTTTTAGACAATAATTTCGATTTACAAAACTTCTGGGCTTATATCTTATAGTATTTCTTAGGTCTTAATATAAATGATTTTCTATACATCAGGTACAATCTTTTCTTTTGCTAATGGCTCTTTGGTTTTTTGGTAGCTTGCATTCACTTTAGGTTTTTTCAGGTAACAAACGTGGCATAACTAAAGGTAATAAATATAAAACATATAATAAATATACCGACATTAATAAATATAATAAATAACAATAATAAATGACTTTTTGGGTGTACAATACTTTTTCATAAACATATGTTTAACAGACGTTACATATTTGATTTAGTTGGCTTTGCCCAGCTGGTCACTGGTTCTACATTTCATACTGCTACATGTTACATCAGAATTTGCTGTCGAATTTCATAACTAACCTAACTGCTGCATTTTTTTCCTTTCAAAGGTAATTAATAAATTTTCATTTTACTATCCCCGCTTGTGTCCTTTTTATATGATGTAACTAATTTAATTACATAATTAAAAATTAATCTTTTTCTTGTTGCAGGCTTCTAACGGTTGGAAGGAATTAAAACACTGGATTGTTGCCATGCGGTTCTATGCCAAGATTAAATTTATTAAGGAAGGTCAGTAATTGGCTTGATAGTGGTGTTTTCCTTGATTACTTATCGTATTTATTTCAAATTCGATGATATTTCATGTAGAATTGTTGTGGTCTTCCCATATCTTTTGACTTTCTGCTTGTAGCTATACTATAGGCAGGTTGGGTTATCTGCTGTCCGGTTGTTAATTGTTGAGGCTGTCCTATTATTAATTTATCTTTCTCAAATTTAAAGCCCTTGTATCTGGTGTACTCCTTTAAACAATTCCTTGTTTCATTAATGGTAATTCCTTTCAATCCATTCTTTTTCCCATCATCCTGTAATTTTAATTCACCTTTCCTCTTATTTTCATCTAATACTCTTGATTTAGGCTCATTATAACTCATTAGGCTTGCAACAATAAACATTCTTATAATATTAAATTTCCAATCATCAATAATAGATCCATTTAACAACAACAATACAATATTTTTCGTCCTATCCACAACACAGTCTTTTATTAATATCACAGCCATTATTACAAACATTACACACCATATCAAAACATTTATCAACTTTTTAATATTGTAATCTTTCAACATATAGCCAGGTACTTCCATTTTATTAATATAATTCCTTATTTCTTCCACTCTTATTAACCACTTCCCATTCTTCATTAGTCTATCTTCCATTTCCTTGTTGCCCATGCACGAATCCATAGTAGTCTTTCCAGTAGCTCCAGTTTTAACCCATTCATTCGATCCATTTTGCCGGTCACATCGCTGATTGGCTCTCTTGAAGCGTATGTGCCGCGGATGCATGCTCTGTTCCTGTTCTCCTCGGTGTTGGCTCGATGTCCTCCTTTGCCTCTTGAAGCGTGCATGCGGCCGGTATGCGCGCGCGTGGTTCCTCCTTCGTCGCTTCTTTCGCCTCCGGGCCTTGCGATGCAGGCTTCTTTTGTCCACTAGTCCGTCCTCCTCGTCCTGATGTCGGCCGTCAGGTGTCCTCGGGCGCTTCCGTCTCCGGGCCTTGCGGTGGTCGCTCCTCTTGTCCTGCATGTTGTCCTCTCGGTCTGGGTCCTTTGTCTGCTGTGGGGTCGAATAATATGGGTGCATAGATTTTGTGCGCGAGTGCATGGTGGTGGTCAAAACAGGTAGTATGGTGGCGGTCTCTTGATGTGCGGGTGGGACGTGCAGATACATGGTGGCGGTCTCTGGATATGCGGGCTGCTCTTCCTGCGGTGATGGATCGTCGGCGGGGAATATAAAGGCTCAAGAGGGGTTGATGTTTGCGGCTGGTTTTTGGTGGTAGGCTGTCTTGTATTGTTTTCGGTTCTTCTAATAATATTTTCGGTAAATCATTTCTAAAGGTGGTGTATGATGTTGAAATATCTTGATTTTCTTGGTTTGTTTCATTTGAGCTTGTGCTTGTTATGTCGGGGGTATCATATAGTCCTGGTTTATTAGCTGTAGTTTTCTGTATATCTGGTGGCGGGTCGTTGGGTGCTGGGTTCCGGGGTTTTTTGTTGATTCAATCCTATTGCATGTGCTAATGTATAATTTGTATTTACTTGTTGAGGTGGCGGTTTATAATTTCTGTTGTAATTGTTCTGTGTGTGATTATTATTTGAGTTTAATCGATCACGGCCATCATAGTGATTCTTACGATTGCTCTGCTGGGCATAGTGGTTGGTTGTGCGATTTTGAAATTTTTCATTATTCCAGTTACCATTTTGCCTGTGCTCATAGCGGCGTTCAAATTGAGGGGCAGATCGGTAGCGATCATATGATACCGGTTCATAATTTTGGCTGTTATACTGATTAAATTTTGAGTTATGTTGATTTTGTGCGTATCTCTGGTCTGAACGGTGGTTTGATATTGCCATCACAGACTGTATGCCATATAAATGATTTATCAGCTGTTTGCAATCAGTAATGGGTTGTGTGGCGAGTGCCATTCTAACTTGATACGGTAGCTTTTTTAAAATAATACTTGCTAATGCCGATTCATTAATGGGCTCGCTCAATTGAGAATTTTTAAACTGTAGGGCAGTGACGAAAGTGGTACATGCACCGTCTAAGTTAGGGTTGAAATCGCATGATATAATGTCCGCTAGCACGTCCAACTGTTTACTTCTGCTCCAATACTGTTCCAGGAAGACAGCTACAAACTCATCCAATGATGTAAATTCATGGGCTCTACTCCGAAAGAACATCAGGGGTTCGCCAATCAATAAACTAGTCAAACGAAGACGCCAAAAATTCCAAGAGGTGGGTGTTAATGATTGAACTAGTTTTATCTGATCTATAAATTCTTTAGGCTGGAGATAGCAGTCTGTATTGTCAAAACGGCCTAATTCATTGAAACTGTGTAGTGAATCAAACGTTGCTATGGGAATAGGCTCTATATTCTCGTGCGGAAATTGATGTATTTGATTTTCAAGTTGTACTAGCTTCTCTTGGGCCTGTTTCCAATGACTAGAAGCTTCTGTTTCATTATCTACTACTTCGGCATTTAATTCAGATGAAAATAATTGCTGTTCTCCAACGGCTGTCTCCAATGAATTAAGTTGTACTATGTTTTGATTTATACCAGAATTTGGGTGAGCTATTTCATGAATTTGCGAAGTGTTTTGTGCTGGTAGGTTATCTATTCTTTCGTTTAACTCACAAGTGACAGTATCTATTTTTGCTGTTAAATCGGTTGTAATTAGTTCTTGATTTTCAGCGGTAGATGCTGATATTGTGTCCGCAGTTTCCTTACCCGTTCTTACCGATGTATCCTTCAATGATTCCCGCATTTCCTTCATTTCCGCCTTCAAGTCCTTCATTGCCATGGTCATTGTTTTTTCTAAACTATTAGAAAATGACTTGATCATCCCCTCTACTATAACCCTTCTTATTGCTTCTTGGGAGACATTTAACGGTTTATTACTGTTCACAGGATTCTTGGCGGTGATTGAAGAGATCTGGGCGTTGGACTCCATCGCGCCCCCCTCAGCGTCGATCTCCGCTACTATCGCCGTCTGCAGTGTGTCTGCTACCTTACTTTGCGTGGACGAAAAGAGACTCATATTTTAAAAATGGATTAAGTGTCAAGTGTTTGTTAAAAAAGTGAAAGTTTTGGCCAACAAGGCATTAATAAGGACACAAATGAGGATAGGCCTATGGACATTACAAGCCAGGTAACCTATTTATTACTTAAGCTCTTATAATATAATAATACTATTCATTGATTTCTGACTAGCAGTTTAGGCCCATAAAATATAATAGCTCTCTCTATAAAATATATTTTCTACAGTACTAATAATATAAAATTTTCTTTAAAACATATAATTCTTCTTATTTAAAGCTATTGATTCCCCAAAAAGTAATACAAATTTTACTTCGCCAGTTTTCCTCAATACTCGTATAAGTTATCTATAATTTTCAATATGGTTATTGACTTAATTTCAAATAATTATTCAATGAGCTCGGCTCTCATCATCAGTCCCACGTTGGTATGGCATGTTTTATGTCGTATCCGTGGCCCCACGTTGGGCGCCATGTTTTATGTCACATTATTCTTTATATTTAAATAACGATTAGCCTCCTGCTTGGCATCAGTCGGTAAAGCATGAGATATTTGATATAATCATATATTTAGGTCATGGTTTTTTAATAGGATTCAGTCTCAAAAAATCTTGATAGGCCTAGGTATGGGCTTCTCCTATAACTCTTGTAATTCAATAAAAATAAATATATATAAATATGATACTTATACTATAGTGTTGAGGAATAAAAATAAATTGCACACCATAAACATTTCATACATATATTAAACAAATAATGCAAAAATAGATCGAGGCAAAAAATATATAAAGAGCGATAAAAAAATATAATATAAAAATAGAACAATAATTGAAATCAGTAAAATATCACAGGCTAAATTTTATATTCTAGATTTATGGCACGAATCATTACCATGTGCCTTTATCTTAAAATCATATGCATTCTTTTGCATGTAGCTGCGATATGCGCTTGCTAATACTTGTTGACTTGGACAATTCAATTAAAAATATGTGCTTTAAGATCAGCTTGATAAATTAGCCACTAATAATCCAAATATATATATATATTAAAATCTCTAGTACTTAGTAGATTTCTTTGTATCGAATATATATTTTTATCTCAGGGTGCAAGATTCGGCACCTGACGGAATAGGTAGAGCCATTCATCTAGTGAATTAGAGCTATAACAAACTATCGCAAATTATATTGCAAAAATTAAATATCATATGCATATGTTTTAATAGCCTAGATTTTATACTTCTTTGATTCAATAGAATTTTCTGAAATGTATTGATCTATCTTTTTCTTTCAATAAAATACCTTTAATACGAATTTTACTTGCGCAAGTATTACTCTTATTATTTCTTAATTTATAATAAAAACCCTTTCGGCGAGCTAGCTTTGATTATTAGATTAATTCGAAGCACTAGGGCGCCCATCACTAATTCAATATTTATCACTCACGTGTCGAAAATCTTCTTATAAGCCGCCGATGTCGATCCAACTCCATGTGGTCCGGGAATATGTTAGCCGGAATCGTCTCTTCCAAGGGGTTATAAATTATTTGAAATTGAAAATGACTTCTGCTTTACAATAGCATCACGAAGTCCTTTAAGAAATTTAATAATGTGATTCAACTTTAACTTTTACAAATTTATTAGCAAGGTACTATGCTCTAAAATATTTGGGGTCATCTCCTGGTGGCATTTGGTTGGCGAGTGCTGATTCTCCTTTCTCAATTTTTACAAATCTCATTTCCGACTTTCAAATTAACATAAAATTTGAATATCTTAGTCCTCCGCCATTTAGGTTCAAATAGATCTTACAAAAAATACCAAAATATTACTTAGATTGTACGATTAATAATTTCTTTGCTTTCGAGCCATATCGATAACATAGACTATACAAAGTTTCAACACAAAATCCAGTACATTTATATAAATATATAGAAATATTTTTGAATTGGCCTACAGTTGCCGCCTATCAACTGCCGTTTTGCTATTGGTGCATGCAAATTTTATTCGGTATTCATGCGCCTGGTACCTCCTATTTCCTGAATACACTTAATTATTTTTATTTGGTTTATTGGTTATGCTCTTTACATGCTAGCTAATATTCTATACATTAATATTAATTTCATGCTACCTAATAATTAGCCACGTGATCATGTGTTTTTTCACATTGCATACCGTTTGATTGCAATAGAGCTCTGCCAAGGGGTTTTGGTCAGATTCTACGTTTCTCGATTTGATCGATCTCTAGGTCACCGATCCGTGAATACATGTACCTAACCTCAATCTTCAAAATATTTTATATAATAATCTATTTATTAGCAACAAATTCCTTCACATCCTTTTTAGGTTTTTGTACCGTTTAGCCAGAACAAGCTGATGCTATCTAATCTTAGTTATTATCTATTTGGCGATATTAGCCAGTTACTTTTTTTTCAGACCTATTACTATTTCGGTTAGGGATTTTTATCTACCCAAATTCGATACTTTACAATGTGGAAAATATTATATCAACAGGAAAGTATATCTAATCGAGACTAAGTGATGAATTTCTATAATGCATATCCCATATTCTGATAGTATATACTCCGCCCTTTTGCTTTCCATTTTTCTCTTTCACTCTCTCAATCTTACTCTTTATCCTCTAGCATTCTTCTTCTCCCTATAGCAATCTTTTCTTTTTACTTTTGGTTCGTAACTGACGTCTTCCCTTGTTCTTTAGTTTCTCTCCCTCCATCTTTTTCTTCCTCCTGAACTTTTTTCTTCTTTATCAGCTTCACTACTCTTTTCCTTTCCATTTCTCTCTCACTCTCTTGAACTTTTTATCTATCACTCTATCTCTCTTTTATCAACCTTTTATTCTCTCCTTATTCCTGGCTTCTTACCTCGTTCTTTAGTTTCTCTAACTACATATTTTTCTCCCTCCTAACATTTTTCTTCTTCTTTTACTTTCTAACATTTCTATTCTTATTTTTCTTCGTCAACCCTCTTCCTTACTCTTCCAACTCTCCATCTTCATATCCAATTCATCTTCTTCTATTCCTTCTTCTCCAGTATCATCATCACTTTCTTCTTCTTTTTCATGACGGCAGGTGGCATATAGTGAGGTCCACGTTATAATGGCAGTGGAGAAAGATAGGAGAGCAATGTTGCCGATCGTCTGTCTTGTCAATGTGCTCTATAGGCAGTAGCTGATACAGGTTTATTGATCCTATTATATTATTAAGCGAGCGATTTATGTATTTATATGGTTATGTAGATATGTTCTTATTCATGTTCAACGGATCTCGAAAACGGCTCTAACGAGTTTGATAAAATTTGCTATATAGTAGGTTTATGATATAAAAATTCGATTGCACTAGGTCTCATTCCTAATAATTTGATAAAAAAGCTAGAGGTGCAAAAAAGGCTTGACTTCGATACTGACCATAGATTATTGATGGGAAAATTAATAATGCCAAAGAGGAGATATTTTATTAAGAAAAAGCAAATAAGAACAACCGATTTGAATGAGCAAGAGTTTGTCAGGAATCTGAAGAGAGAGATGAGTAACAGAGACCTCTCAGAGAACTGTTCAGTTGAGGAAATATATGAAGGAATAGTAAATTCGATTTCGGAAGCAGCAAGAAGTCTAAACAGAGTTCGTCAGCATGCTGCAAGAAGGAGCAATAAATTATCTGAAGAGACAAAGCAGCTGATCGAAGAGCGAGAAAGATTGAATAGAATTTTGAACAAATCAGAAGAAGAAAAGAGGAAACATCAAGATCTCAGAAAAGAAGCTCGGAAAAGAATAAGGAAGGAAATGAAGAATTACGAGGAGAATGTAATTAGAACAATAATGGCCACTTCAGAGTCTACAAAAAGCATCCATAAACTAATAAGCAGTGTTAAGAAGAGATGGATACCAAAGTTGGACACAGAAGATGGAACATCAACAACGGAAAGAGGGAGGATATTAGAACAAGTTACATTGTTCTATGAGAAGCTCTATGAAGAAGGGAATGGAATGGATCATCAGACAGAAAGAAGGAACACTAGAGAAGAGGAGCCAGAACTTCGAGTGCCAGATATATTGGAGCAGGAGATAAAACAAGCCATCAAGCAACTGAAAAAGAACAAGGCGCCTGGAGATGATGACATTACAAACGAAGTGATAATCTTCGGGTTGGATGTGTTAATGAGCACTATAAAATTACTTTTCAATAAAATACTGAAAGAGAAACGAGTGCCCTCAGCCTGGAAAAGAAGCAAAGTAATAATTCTATTCAAAAAAGGATCTCGCTCGGATATTAAAAATTATAGGCCAATCACTCTAACCTCGGCTCTGTACAAGATATTCGCCAGCATAATCAAGAACAGGATAATCAACAAGATCTACGAAAACCACCCCTCAGAACAGGCCGGATTTAGATCAGGTTACTCTACAGCGGATCAATTACAAGCTGCGAACCAAATAATTGAGAAGAGCAATGAGTATAAGATGCCTTTGTACATAGGATTTGTAGATTTCCACAAAGCATTCGATAGCCTTAAGCACTGCGAAATTTGGAATGCGCTGGAGGAGTCGGGTGTTGAAGTGGAAATCATTGAAATATTGAAAAGCTTGTATGAGGATAATGAAATGTACATCGAGTTGGAGCGAAAAGGAAGGAGTATTAGAGTGAGGAAAGGACTCAAGCAAGGATGCCCATTGTCACCAATCATCTTCAATTGCTGCTTGGACTATGCTTTTCGCCGTTTAAGTTGGGAGAGCAAAGGCTTGTGCATAAATGGCTATCAACTAACCAACTTAAGATTTGCAGATGATGTGATGTTAGTGGCAAAAAGTGCGGAAGAGATGAAAGAAATGTTTGATGAACTTATAGAAGCCAGCAAGAAAATTGGTCTGTGTCTGAATGCAGGCAAAACAAGAGTAATGACGAATTCAGACACGGAAAGAATTGATGTTACAGGTGGTAGAATAGAATATGTCAATGAGTATGAGTACTTGGGCCAACTGCTTTCTTTTGAGAACCGAACGGGAAAGGACGTGAGTTTGAGGATAAACAAGGGTTGGAAAAAATATTGGGCACTGAAGAAGATATTCAAGGGCGACTTTTCGAATGAATTGAAAGCCAAATTGCTTCTGAAATGTGTTTATCCAGCTATATTATTATGGTGCTCAGACTTGGTCCCTGACGGCTCAATCAGACAAGAGATTGGAGACAACGCAGACGAAGATGATAAGGAGTATTTTGGGACTGCGACTGCATCATAGAAGACGAAACACAGACTTACTGAAGCAGGTGAAGGTGAAATACCTACAAAAAGAAGCTCACCTGATAAAATTGAGATGGGCCGGCCATGTGGCAAGGATGACAGCAGAGCGATGGGCGAAAATATGCACGGAGTGGATACCACGAGATCGGGCCAGAGGGAGATGACGTCCAGCGTGCCGATGGAGAGACGAGCTCACCCAAAGAGTTGGAGATATGTGGCCGACAATAGCCAGGGACAGAAAGAGATGGGAGAAAATCATCAAGAAATTGTAAATTTGTAAATAGTTATTGAAGTTACTGTCAAGCTGCCAGCACAAAATATCATTACCTCATATGAGAGGCTTTTGTTCTATTTAGAATGTCAATAAAGCTTTATTATTATTATAGGTCTCATTCCTAGGAAAACTCGCTAAACGACATTATTGATGTAATATTAACTGTTCATTCTCGTTCTAAATGATAAATTTTATTTAATCAAGAGAGAAATTATATTTTTCAATAATTTCATAATTAAGATGAGATATTTTGTCAATTGATTATTAATTATTCATTGTTAGAAGAAGATCTGGCATCTTGAACAGATCAAAGCGAGAAAGAGATAGTGCTATCCGCTTTGTTGAATGATAGACAAAGATAGCAATATCATTGCCAATCAAACACTGCCATTATAACGTGGACCTCATTATAATATTGTCAATTTTTTCCATCATGATCATTTATATCTGGAAAATATTATATCAACAGGAAAGTATATCTAATCGAGACTAAGTGATGAATTTCTATAATGCATATTATCCCATATTCTGATAGTATATACTCCGCCCTTTTGCTTTCCATTTTTCTTTTTCACTCTCTCAATCTTACTCTTTCTCCTCTAGCATTCTTCTTCTCCCTATAGCAATCTTTTCTTTTTACTTTTGGTTCGTAACTGACGTCTTCTCTTGTTCTTTAGTTTCTCTCCCTCCATCTTTTTCTTCCTCCTGAACTTTTTTCTTCTTTATCAGCTTCACTACTCTTTTCCTTTCCATTTCTCTCTCACTCTCTTAAACTTTGCATCTATCTCTCTATCTCTTTTTTATCAACCTTTTATTCTCTCCTCTTTATTCCTCCTTCACATTCGGTTCGTAACTGGCTTCTTACCTCGTTCTTTAGTTTCTCTAACTACATATTTTTCTCCCTCCTAACATTTTTCTTCTTCTTTTACTTTCTAACATTTCTATTCTTATTTTTCTTCGTCAACCCTGTTCCTTACGCTTCCAACTCTCCATCTTCATATTCAATTCATCTTCTTCTATTCCTTCTTCTCCAGTATCATCATCATTTTCTTCTTCTCTTTTTCGTGACGGCAGGCGGCATATAGTGAGGTCCACGTTATAATGGCAGTGGAGAAAGATAGGAGAGCAATGTTGCCGATCGTCTGTCTTGTCAATGTGCTCTATAGGCAGTAGCTGATACAGGTTTATTGATCCTATTATATTATTAAGCAAGCGATTTATGTATTTATATGGTTATGTAGATATGTTCTTATTTATGTTCAACGGATCTCGAAAACGGCTCTAACGAGTTTGATGGAATTTGCAATATAGTAGGTTTATGATATAAAAATTCGATTGCACTAGGTCTCATTCCTAGGAAAACTCGCTAAACGACATTATTGAAGTAATATTAACTGTTCATTCTCATTTGAAATAATCAATTATTATATTTTATCAAGCAAGAAATTATATTTTTCAATAATTTCATAAAGAATTTTCCCAATTAAGATGAGATATTATGTCAATGATAAATTCTACATTTTCAATAGACGATCTGTGCAACAGAACAAAGCGAGAATGAGATAACGCTATCCGGTTTGTTGGATGATAGACAAGGATAGCAATACCATTGCTTATCAGACACTGCCATTATAACGTGGACCTCACTATAGAGTCGACCAAGGTACCTAGAATACCTATTCTAGGTATTCTAGGTACATTGGTGTCGACATATATTTTCCACTGCATTCTAAAATCGACATCCAAAACCCTTATATCACCAATATGAAAACATACTTGTAATAACAATTTTCATCTAAAACCAGATAGATAATTCAAACAAATAAAACCATCCTAAACCCCAGTCTCTCAGCTTTAGAGTGTAGCAATCTCATTAGAAAAGATCTGCACATTTTAGAGCACCTCTGTCACTTTCAGGGAGCTTAAGAGAAGACAGACGCCTCCACACTCTTTCCCGTTAGACGCCTCCACACTCTTTCCCATTAGACACCTCCGTCCTCCACACCCTCACCCAGTGCCTCGCCTCACCTCGCGATTAACAACTCGCGCTAAGCCCCACTCGCGAGGCGAGTTCTCACTGTGCTAATCCTCGAGGGGGGTTCATCTTTAGAGCCCCCTTTTAGTAAATCCCCCACTCCCGACGGCAAGCAAGGGTTGTGCCAAATTCTATGAATATTTATAGGTTATTTTGCCGTCACCGCCCTCACCGTGAAAAGCACCTTAGATCCACCTTCTGAACCCTCCCGCCCCCTGACAAACACCCCCGGTAAAAGTGCCTTAGAAACCCCCCTAAACCTTCAACACCCCAAAACAGCCAACCGTCAACTCATCCGCAAAAGAGCTGCTTCCGCTTAAGAGAGTGTCTGCTCTACTTTGAATCTTTTCGCCTTGTTTATGTGTCTCCATCTACTTCCAATGCTTGTCTTTTACGTTTTCTTCTCATTTCTTCTTCTTTCCACCCCCTTCTTCTCTACCTTCTTCTCTTCCTGTACTTATATTACAACTTTTAGTTTATAGTAACGTCTCATACTTCTCTTCATGCTGATTCCTACTCGTTCATCTCTTTTTATTCTTCATTCGCTTATTCTTCTTCTCCTAATTGAGTTCTCCTCTTCTCGCTCTTCATATGATATGGCTTCTTTGTGAAACTCATAGGCCCGGTTGCAAAACAGAAGGCGTTATTGAAAAGACGGCTTCTCTGATTGGTTCTCGTGGAATTAATCATGGTTAAAATTTAATCGGCTGTTGTGCAACCGGCACTTAGTTTTTAAGGCATTTTTTCTGCTTCCGCCCTGGCTTATTTCTTCGCGCATCGCCTGCTTCTTCTGCTTCTCTTATTTTCCCTCTCATTCTTCTTCTCCTCCTCTTGTTTCTCTATACTCGCTTTGGAAGCAACTCATTTGTCGTTCATGTAATTTTTTGCACTCACACTTCTTCTCTTCCCATATCAGTGAAAATATGGATGATACCCAAGAATAACCGGAATAGTTAAGACACCGTTAATCTTGTACTACTCACTTGTGAACTTCATTGCATTATTTTTCAGGGAAACTGAAGATAATGACCCACTTTTTGATTAGAAGAGATTTGATAATATGGGAGACTAGCAGTCAGGCTCGCTTCGCTCGCCATATCCGTCTAGCAAGGAGGCTCCGCCCCCTGGACCCCCGACTGGATCGTCTAGGAATGAGATCTGCAGGCTCGCTTCGCTCGCCTGCGTTTTTCATATGGGCATTTTATCATGTTAGGACGATCCAGTCGGGGGTCCAGACTAAACGTCTGGCTAAACGGATATGGCGAGCGAAGCGAGTAGCTCTGATTGAAGTAGCAGTGCCCAATCAATTTTTCCGCGATAAATGCATTTCAATCTTCAACTTGGTGCCAACCTAACAAAGTCAACTCAACTTAATGCCAACCTGACATAATTATTAATTTAGTTACCAGTTAACAACTGTTTCGAAGAGGTACTCTCTCTAGATTATAGTTCTATATTAACATATGGTATGGACATTTTTCAATTATAATTAAGAGAATAAGAAGAATATACATGTTAAAAGACGAACTTTAAAACCTTAAAAACCACCCTTAGAGTTAAAATATTGCCAAAAGATTTCTTAGTGCGCCTCTAAAGGGCCAACTGAACATACCTACCAAATTTGAACGTTTTTGGTTTGGTAGATTTTTAGTTCTGCGAGTGAGTGAGTGAGTCAGTCAGTCAGTCAGTCAGTGAGTGAGTGCCATTTCTCTTTTATATATATAGATAATATGGAGTCTCCGAACATATGAAATTACAACCTCCCCTGAATTTCAAGCATTTATAAGTCCAACCTTATTTTCGATTAGTTGAGGGGTAACCAGACCAATGAGGGGGTGTCAAAACTCTGGTGATCGTTAACATAAACAGACAGTAGGGGTCACAAAAGAAGAAGAAGAAGAAGAAGAAGAAGAAGAAGAAGAAGAAGAAGAAGAAGAGAAGAAGAAGAAGAAGAAGAAGAAGAAGAGAAGAAGAGAAGAAGAAGAAGAAGAAGAAGAAGAGAAGAAGAAGAAGGAGAAGAAGATGAAAGAGAAGAAGACGAATAATAATAAGAAGAAGATTGATTGATTGATTAAGTACTTTATCTATGTAGACTACAATATACTGGCTTATGCACTTATATACAATAGCTACAATACAGCAAAATTATAGATGAATTTACATAATATAGACTAAGAAAATAATTATTGAACTGTATATGATATGAAAAAGTAATTTGTAATTTAATAACTATAGATAATTATATTGTTATGCATCTACATAAATTGGCGGAGCTTTGGACATATCAATGTCCATTCTTCGGAAAGAATATTAAAAATATCCTCCCCACTAACTCTCTACCAAAACGTTAATTTAATTAATTAAACTAAGGATTTATTTATTAATGGAAATATTGTAAAAGTCTTAATTAATATAAATATTCAAGAGAAAAAAAAACAGATAATTGATAGAGTAAATTAATTATATAGGTAGAAAAGATCAAATTATTGATAATGAAATGAAGTAGGCTGAGAGTAGATCAGGGTAATCAACTTTCAGTAATATACAGCAGTATGCAGTGGATGATTAAAATAACATGAGTTTATATAATATATATATACAATTCATTCTATAACAGGTTTAAAGGTTTGTATTTGTGGGATGGGTGGGGGATGGTTGTCATGTGATCATTCTACGGCCGGACAGTTTCAGTCATTTGTTCCAAAAGATGTTTTTTTTAAAGTCAGGATAAAGCTCGCTCGGCTCTCGATGGACCTGATAGAAACAGGAAGTGCATTCCATGCACGACAGGCACTGACTAAGAAGGATTTTGTGAAAATAGTAGTTCGATGATTGGGTATCCTTAAAGTACTCTCTCCGGTTCTAGTATGTGAAGCATCTATCCTCCTTCCTTCAGAGACAAATTTGAAGACGAAGAAGAAGAGAAAGGAGATGATGATGATGATGTAAGTGAGAGAGAGAGTGTTTGAGGGAGTGAGAGAGAGTGTGAGAGAGAGGGTACATTGTTAGAAGCACACACCAGTAATCGAAGAATACAGGGTGGCAGTTAAAAGTGGTTCCAGAGTGACGTGTGACGCAATTTAAAATGCAAAGTGTTCACAGACAAGATTTGCCTTGAATTTGTGTCGGGGTGGATTGCATTTAATGAAAACAAACTATGCTCTGCTGATGCTGCTGTTTAAACTCTCTCTCGCCTCTTCTCTTACTCACTCTCTCTCTCTTTCCTTGTCTTCTCTTTATCTCCTATCACACGTCCATCATCATCATCATCTTCTTCTTCTACTACTTCTTCTTCTTCTTCTTCTTCTTCTTCTTCTTCTTCTTCTTCTTCTTCTTCTTCTCTTCTTCTTCTTCTCCTCCTTCTTCTCTTCCTTCTTCTCCTTCATCTTCTTCTTCATCATAATCATCAACATCATCATCATTGCTTCATTTGTCACCCCTACTGTGTGTTTATGTTAACGATTACCGGAGTTTTGACACCCCCTATTGGTCTGGTTACTTCTCTACTAATCGATAAGAAGGTTGAACATTTATATGTTCGAATTTCAAGGAAAGGTTTCAATTAATATGTTTAGAGACCCTATATTATCACCCATATCATCTTTGTATTTCTATTATCCTATCATCTTCATATCACCCATATCATCCTTTTATTTCTAATATCCTATTATCATTCTGTTGAGACTCATATTGGAAGATTCTTGAAGAGCTGAGGATAGCCAAGGACCGGTTTCCTAGCTCGGAATTTAGTTAAGTTCTAGACTTTAAACAGCTGGAGTCAGAAGATGGCTTTCCAAAACAGGGTGTAGTCGCGTTTAAATTAAATGTCAAAAACTGGAAAATTGAAAAAAAGTAGAGAGAAAATAGTGTAACGTTCCAGCTATTTTCAATTATTTAGAAATGTTTCATTCCTAAACGATTCCGATTCAAATATAGAATGGATAAATATATAAATATATAGAATGAATAAATATATATATATATATATATATATTATATATAATCATAGAAATGAGATATTACAGATTATCATAAAATCTACGACTACGCCCCGTTTCGGAAAGCCAATTTTCTGACTCCAGCTGTTTAAAGTCTGGAACTTAGCTAAATCCCGAGCTAGGAAACCGGCCCTAATAGTTTCACTAGTGGTATTTTGCACTTTTTACTTTCTTTCTTCACAATTGAGTAAGTCAACAATAATATATCATTGGTTTGGAATCCTTGAACAAAATGGAGTCGATTCAGTGTCGTAATAGCAACAGCCAATGAGAGAGCCTTGTGGGCGTGGACTTCTACTCGGCACCAAAAGTGTACTCGCTTGTGATTGGTCGAAGTTATGTGATGTAGCAGATGTCTCAGTTGACATTGAAATTATTGTAAACTATCAATATGGCGTTTTGTCAACAGACTGCTTGTTTCTTGCATTTATTTATTTAGCATATGGCAGATACTCAACAAATATATAGCTAATGAGTCTCAAATGCCTAGATATACACTGTATATTTCCAAATTCTTTGAGATGTTGTGTAGTTTTCGGTCAGGAGAACATAAGTTTGTCTGACCGCCATTATTTGCTAGTCCATTGAGCGTTACCCAATGTGCACCATGGAGGCGAACTAGCGTTCTTGCATTTGAAGAACTATACAAGTTGATCTCTTTTACCCTTTTTACTTTCCTTGCCCATATTACCATAGGTAAGGAAAGTATTGCTTTCCGAAAAAAATTAAGGCACCCCAATTTCTAAATTTCTATACGTTTCAAGGTTCCCTGAGTCCAAAAAAGGGGTTTTTGACTATTGGTCTGTATGTGTTTGTGTATGTGTGTGTGTGTTTGTGTATGTGTGTGTGTGTGTGTGTGTGTGTGTGTATATGAGTGTATGTGCGTCTGTGTACACGATATCTCATCTCCCAATTAACGGAATTACTTAAAATTTATATTACTTGAAAATAAGGTCTTTACAATATAAGGATCTGATACGAACAATTCCGATCAAATGCGATCCAAGAAGGCGGCTAAACTGGCGAAAATTTTGTCAAAAACAGGGTTTTTCGCGATTTTCTCGAAAACGGCTCCAACGATTTTGATTAAAGTTATACCTGAAATAGTCATCGATAAGCTCTATCAACTGCCATGAGTCCCATATCTGTAAAAACTTCAGGAGGTCCGCAAAGTTTGATTTTAGATTCTCAATTATTAGGCTTCAGATACAACAAAAACAAAAAATTTTTAATGGAAAAGATTGAGCATGAAAATCTCTACAATTAATGTTCAGTAACATTTTCACCTAAAATTGAAAATAAGCTCGAAATTCGAGAAAATGTGATTATCCAATTGCAAACTGTTGGCAACTGTTGAATGATTCACTATGAAGAGATAGCAGACCTCGTATGTCTCCAGCGTTATTGTCCTGTCACCAGCTGGCTCAGATCTTTGTTTATAGAAGACTGAGATGCGCGTGAACACTAGCGTCAGGTGATCAATTTCCATAACGGCAAGGAAAGTTATGTGAGTGCGCCACACCAGATTTTTTCTTGAAGCTAAGTGACGCTGGTAGTCTCTCTCATTTGTGAGATAAGAATGCTAACGGCCTGACGTTGTTCATTTCGGCTCCCGTTTGTTTCTCGAGTTCTGCATGTTCTTGTGTTAGTTGAGTTCTAATTTTTGGCTGACTCGTGCTGTGTGTGATCATCTTCAATCATCACAAGTTTCAAGTTCTCATCTTGAGTGGTTACTGTGATTTAAATAAATTTAATTTTGATCATGTCTAAATCTTCGCCAGCAGTGCTAAGGAGCAAGCTAGCCAAGGTCGCAACCGGCGGCGATAAGGGTTCGGCATCGAGCGATCGCCCGTCGTCAGCATCATCCTCGTCATCGACCAAGGGGAGGGGTGGCCGGCTGATAAAGGCATGCTCAAGGAGTTTGTAGCCGAACTCTTGTCAGATAACAAGTTCCTTGATAGTATCGTCGACCGTGTTGTGTTAAAGCTGAATGATAATCTCGATGAGCTGATAAGAGCGCGCATCCAGAGTGAGTATGAACCGCGTTTATCGGCTATGGAGAAAAAAATCGATTCATTGGAGGCTGAAATTCGCGACATTACAAAAAAGGCAGCATCTCGTACCGAATTGTATGAGCTTAAGTTGGACTCTCAAGAACAATACCAACGTCGCAATAATGTACGAATATTTGGCATTCCGGAGGTGAATGGAGAAAATGTCACCGAGATTGTCACCAAGCTGTGTAGTGACAGATTGAAAATCGCGGTGGATGCAGCGCAGATCGACCGCTGCCACAGAGTGGGACGTCTTCCTGGTACTGGAGCGACTCAGGCGAGACCGAGAGCTGTCATCGTCAAGTTCGTGAGCTACCAGACTCGGCGTTCGGTGTTATCGGCGAGGAGGCAACTCAAGGGTTCTGATATCACTATAAGAGAGGACCTCACGAGACGACGACATGCTCACTTCCGTGAGGTGGCAGCTAGAGTGGGCATCAGGAATGCGTGGACGATCGACGGCAGAGTGATGTGGCGCGAGGGTGACAGAATTCATTCCAGTGAGTCGTGAGCACTGATTGTATCTATTCAGATAAGCATGTCACCTTGGACTAAATATTAACTAAGAATTCAAGGAAAATAATTTAAAAGAACAGTTTTCTATCTTATACATATTATTTATTTGCATATATTGTTAATCATTTCAGTTAATTAATAGTTCCATTATTATTGCAGTTAATAATTATATTCAAGAGTTATTGCTTTTCCAGTCGATTACCACAGTAAATTCAGTTCATTTTAGGATTTCAATTTGACTGATTGAAGAAAATTAATTTTTAACTTTTAAATTACCATTCTTCTTTAATTGGCTGGATGGATAAAATCTGAGTCAGTCTTACATCTCCTTCAACAAAACATTGCCATTCAGTCAAATTCATAAATAATTTTGATGTCTACATTGCATAATTATCTCTGTGTGTGAATGAAGAGTAGCATCTATAGATTGTCATCTAGTTGTCTATCGTAATCCCGTTATCTTGGTTACGTCTTTCTTATCTGCTCCCTCTGTTCTCTGTTCTATTTTTTCCTGATATATAGGGTTTATCTTCACAGCAAGAGTACATGATAACAATATCGTTATTTCCTCTAATTTTTTAAAATCATGCTCTCGTTCTTTTCTGTGTCACAATCAAAACGATTAACCGCTCATTTTTTGTATCATTATTTTTCCTCAGCATGCAATTCATCATCTCAGTTTTGTTCTATATTTTTCTAATCAATTACACTATTTCAGAATAGTTTTATAATTCATAAAGTAACATCACTTAATCTGTCCTAACACTTTTCTCTCTATTCCAACATTATTTTTCCTGTATTTTTATCATTATGATTATTTTGTTTTACTGCATCTTCCCTCAAAACTTTTGTTCTTCATATTAATGGCTGCTACCAATCCACTAATAATTTTCTGTTGTTGTGATGAATCTCATTCAATTAGAAATGGTAGTGAATTGAGCATTTATATAGCTGAGAAACTTCCTTTCTTCTAATATTGAGTCAGACAACTGCTTTTCCCCCTTCTCTTCCATTCATAATAGTTATGGAGCCGAATTTCACTGGCCAGTTACGAGTAAGATCATTGAGTATTCTCAATCTCAAATCATTGCATGCATTCCATTTTTGTATTACTCTTTCAATATTATAATGTTGTTTTGTTGTATATGTGTTGGTGTGAATGTGGTACGTTTGTCTTTTTTAAACTTGAATCTTTTAATTTTAAGCTGCCTAGTTTTTGCCTTTTTCTTCTTGTTCTCTGCGTCATTAATGCCCAATCTATTCTACAACTTGAATGACACAGCAGTATAACGATGCTGCCGCGCTGAGCACCGGCGAGCTGCTTAGGCGGGCGGTCACTCCATTTCCCGGCCGACTGAAGATTGCTCATGTGAATGCACAATCCCTCCTCTGTCACATCGACGAATTCAGGCATGTATTCGGAGGCCAGGATTGTGACGTTGTCTTGGTATCGGAGTCTTGGCTGAAACCTGACGTTTCAAATAGGCTTGTGGAACTTGATGGGTATGTACTCCTTCGTAACGATCGCTTACATAAAAACGGTGGAGGTGTTGCTGCGTTTGTTAAGCGCGCCTTGCTGCCGAGTCATAAGTATTCATCCGATTCATCGATTCCAAATAGACCCGAATACATGTTCCTTGAAATTAAATCTCATAATGTTAAAATGCTGATTGGAGTATGTTATCGACCACCTCATATAGGATTCATGAGTGACTTTGGAGATACCCTGTTGCGTCTCATGCTGCCGTACAGCCATATAGCTGTAATGGGAGACTTTAACACTGACTTACTAGGACGTGACACCTATGACAAGACTCAACTCACGACTATGTTTTATACTGGTGGCATGACCCTGCTCCCCCTCCAGGCGACTCATCATACCGCTACGTCTGATACGCTCTTGGACCTGATTGCTGTTTGTGATGAGCGGTCGGCTGTTGGCCATGGGCAGATCCCTTTCCCTGCACTGTCTGCTCATGATATGGTTTACCTTGTATATGGCTTAAAAAGTCCCAAACAGAAGCCGAAAATCATTGAATACAGAGATTACAAAAACATCAACTACCATGAGTTATTCAATGAGGGGATGACATTGAACTGGCAAACCATTTACGCAACTAATGATGTTAATTACATGGTGAATGAGTTGCATAATGGTGTATCCTATTTATTCAATAAGTATATTCCACTTGTGCAGCGCAGAGTGACAAGGGATCCTGCTCCATGGATTTCAAGAGAAATACGTCGGATGATGGCCGAGCGCGATCGGTGTAGTAGAGTTGCACGACGCACAAAGAGCTCTGTGGATTTCAATAGCTACAAGCGAATGAGAAATTTGTGCAAGCAGACCATCAGAAACGCCAAATCCAGATATTTCCAAAATCTGATCTCCTCTGCTGGTTCATCTGCTTGTAAGTGGCGTAGACTGAGGTCTGTTGGAGTTGGTGGAGAGGGGGGCGGGCCTGTTGTGTCTCACTCACTGGACGATCTCAACAACTTTTTTACTGACATACCAGTTGGCTTGGATCGTGCCCATGACTACATCAACTCTTTGCCAGCTCAAGTAACTGGAGAGCCATTCTACTTTTCAGGTGTCTCAGCAAGTGACGTTTTGGCCGCTGTACTGAAAATAAAGAGCAATGCTATTGGGGCTGATGATCTACCATTGAAATTCATAAAAATTATGCTTCCCCTCATACTTCCCTTCATCACCCACATCATAAATACATCTCTCATGACTTCCGTTTTTCCTGAAAATTGGAAGTCATCTATAGTCATACCCTTAAACAAAACTCCCAACCCGTCCTCCCTTTCAGACTACAGACCCATCAGCTTACTATCTGTGCTCTCCAAAGTACTAGAGGTGATTGTCCACAAACAGATGAGTGAATTTATTTGCAGTAGGGGGCTTATTAGCGACTTCCAGTCAGGATTCAGGTCTGGTCACAGCACCAATTCTGCTCTTCTCAAGGTGGCTGATGACGTTCGCAGAGCAATGGATGGCAGGGAGCTCACACTCATTGTCCTTGTTGATTTCAGCAAGGCCTTTGACTGTGTGTTCCATCCCATCCTATTGTACAGACTGGAGGGTATGGGTTTCTCTCGTTCGACGGTGGCATGGGTGCGGTCCTACTTGCAGAATAGACGTCAGTGTGTGAGACTTGGGGGTTCCTCTTCGCGCTGGCGACCAGTGGGACGAGGTGTCCCTCAGGGTTCAATCTTGGGTCCTCTGCTATTCAGTGCATACATTGACAACTTGACTCATGTACTAAATACTACAGAGCATCACTTGTATGCTGACGACTTGCAGCTGTATAAGCATTTCAAGCTTGGTGATGCGGCGACAGCTGTGAGTGACATGAACCATGACCTTGCCCGTGTGATAACCTGGACGGAGAATAATGGTTTAAAAATTAATGAGAGCAAATCGCAGGTCATGGTTGTAGGTCACTCAAGACTCTTGACTAGACTAAGCCTTAATGACTTACCCCGCATAAGAATAAACAATGTTCAACTTGACTACAGCACCAGGGTGAAGAATCTTGGTTTGACTTTTACAAATACTCTCGACTGGACAGACCATGTAAACTCGACCAGTAACAAAGTTGTAGCTGGGATTAACTCTTTGAAAAGGATTGGACACCCTTTACCTTTTCCTACTAAAATCATGTTAGTTAAAACATTGATATTCCCCTTTTTTTTCTACTGTGACTTAGTGACTATGGACATGACTGTTCAACTTACTCAGAGATTGCAGCGCGCTCAGAATTACTGTGTGCGCTTCATCTTTGGTTTACGACGCGACGAACATATTACTCAATACTTTGGACAGCTCAAACTTCTAAGACTGCACGAATACAGGAGTCTCCATGCACTCATGTTCCTCTTCAAACTCTTGAAATCTCGGTCTCCCAATTACTTGGCAGCAGGGTTTCGCTTCATGGGTGATGTTGGCAGGGGTGGAACGCGTCATGGAGCATGCTCATTGTCCGTTCCAATTCACAGAACTGAGCTATATAATAAGTCATTCCATGTAAGTGCGATTAGATTGTGGAATTCACTGCCAGCTCATATTAGGCTGCTCGACAGTCAACGCCGGTTCAGTGCGGCTGTCGTGGCGTGGATCAGGGGGGGAGGGCTTAACTAGGCGGTTTTACTCTATGTTCTTTAGAGGTGTGAGTGTAAGTGTGATTGTGTGGGTGTGTGTGTGTGTGTGTGTGTGTGAATGTTTTGTGTGAGTGAGATTTTTTCACTATTAAGATTTCTTGCTTTTAGTTTTCTCTTTTTTTTCCTCTTAATTTATTCAATTTGTAGCAAATTGATTTAGTAGTTTCCTTATAATTTTTAATTATCATTTAATTTCAATTGTAATGTATATTATTATTTTTTTGTACTCATCATCGTGGGTTAAATGGAAGAGGGGGCTTCTATTGCCTCAATTTCGCCCACATCACTTTTATTGTAAAGTGTAAATAAAAGTCATTTATCTATCTATCTATCTATCATATTGTGCCGTTCTTACACCCACACCTAGACAGAACACCGATAATAGACAGTAGTTGACAGTAATCGGCTTGAGTTAACAGTGAAAGTTGGGACATAAACGACCTATACCATGGCATACCTCCTTATGCTATCTTTTCACTATGTTAAAAGTCAGTAGATATACTAACGGTATACTACCCTTGGTATAAGAATTGGCATATTTCATGAATTATTGGTATTTCGTAGAATTTTTCTCCAACAGTAATAAATTTGATCTAAAAACTCCACTCATTCCACTACTGTAAAGAAAACTCACAAGATTTCTTCTCAATTCAATCTTTCAGACATTCTTCGACAAGATTGATGATTGATTCATTCATTCATACAATAAGTACATCATTGACCGAGCGAAGTGAGGTCTAAGATTCAAGTCGACGGTTTTGCATTTCTCTTTTTGTTAAATGTTATATGTTTGAATGTTTATATGTTGCGCATTTACAGCGAAACGCAGCAATAGATTTTCATGAAATTTGACAGGTATGTTCTTTTTGAATTTCACGTCTACGTACACATTCTCTATGTCCATTTAGGATCTTTTCCAGACTTTTTAAACTGATAAATTTTTGAGAAAACATAACAACAGGTCAATGTAACTTACTGAGCGCGAGGTCTACTCACAGAACTACTAGTAGAAATGATAGGGAGAGTAAAAGTAAAGTGGGCTTGTGCTATTCCTCTCCCAAATTTAGATAAGGTTACACATAGTCCGAAATAGGTTGAGTCTTGTAGTTGTTCACTTCACAGACTGTTCAATACTTGATTATTTTCACAAGGTACATTTTCAAATTAGATGCTTAAACCAAATTTAGGTTAACTTTCAAACTTTTACTTGAACTTTCTCGAATAAATTGAAAAGATCAAAACGTTAATTGAAAGTTAAAATGTTAATTTTAAAGTTAGAGTTGAAAGTTAAACGTTGATTGAACGAATTGAAAGTTAAAACGTTAACCTGTGACAATGTGAGAAGATTCAGTTATCAAGCTTTAAATATTTTTCCTCCATAGTGATGAATATTATTCAATTCAATCTGAAAACTCAACTCATTCCACGACTGTGACGGAGACTCTGTAGATATTTTCTCCTCAACTCAATAATTTCCCAAGTCACACAGATTCCACGCTTCACTTGCATCCAGTAAATCACTTTTCAGAAACCAACCATCCGTTAGTTTTCTCCGTTTTTCTTTGCCGGGAAATCACTCATTTCAGTTTTTCTTCTACAGAAGTCAAAGCCCACGATCAGTAGGCCACCCTCTGCTGAGTGTAGATTTTTGAAAATCAGCAGAGTTGAATTAGGCGTGTAGAAGATTTTGCAAAAACGAATTACGTTCATTTACTTTCTCCCCTATAATATTCATGTATCTCTTTTCTGCTATCTTTCACCTTCTCTCTCCGCTCAACCTAACTATGTATAGGCGAGCTATCTTGGAATTACAAGAAAATTGAGATGAAACGGAAGAGTACTTTACAAACAATAGTACAATAGTTATTTGTGCAACTAGTGCGCAAAGTGACAGTTTGCTGCACCGAAGGAAACGTTTACGCCCGAGCCGTAGGCGAGGGCGGAATAGTTTCTTGAGTGCAGCAGAGGAACTTTGCCCACGTATTTCACATTCAATTTTTCCTACAGTTATAATTGAATATGAAAAGTGGGTAATTATAGATAAAATGATTGCTGAAATCCATCAAATGTTTGTGTGTGTGATGCTGTTATTAATAACAACCTTAATTCATTTAAAAATTAATAATCCAATTGAAGTTGGAAATTCTCAGCCAAAGTTCTCATCTTCATTCATTCAAGAATCAGAAAAAATACAGATAAAACAAAAAATTTGCATTTAAAATACATGCCAACAGCTGGTTGTGATGACTGCAAAATGGCTGAACCGACAAGTGCGCGACCTAGCGGGAAGAATCGTACCTAACTTTGTTTCATCCAGCTGAAAACAGTTTTCAGATATTTAGACATGGTTAACTTAGTAAATTACCAAAAAATGATATAAGTAAACTGAAAAATATTTATAAAATAACATGGACAACAGAAAATATTTTATTGTAGTATATTCTAATGTTATTTTATTAATTCTATTGACATGGATTTCGAACGGTAATTATTTAACCAGAAAATTCGAATTTCATAATGTTTGTTTGCTACATTTCTCATCGCTTATAGTTGAAATAATTATAACCGTCAATGAAAAAAAACATTATTTATTATTAAATGATGAGAAGTTATTATTCTTAATTATGATTTAGATAAACATTATTCTTGTTTTGGATTTCTAGATTGGGATCTTATCATAAATGTACTAGTGCAGAAATGGAATTTAACTTCATTCTTGTGAATTTGCTATAGGTAACACACTAATTCCATTTGTATGAACATATCATTAAAAGCTAGTTATTTTTCCACTGCAAAAATAACTATAGAAGAATAATAGCACCATATGTTACAGTTTAAAGATGATTTCATTTGCAATTATTCTCAATTTCAATTACATCACAGCAGTATGGATAAAGGAGAAGAAACCAAGAAACGACAATGCTTTAAAGAGGAAGAATAAGAAGAAGAAAACGAGGGAAGAAATAAGAAAAATAGTAATAATGAAGTGTGGGTGGCAGCAGCTGATAATCAGAGCACCGCACGGATGCACATTGGGGGGTAAAAACAACCCCTTCCCGCCCCACCATCATGTGACACCCCCTAAAACAGACTCAACATTAAAACAAACGGCCAAGGATTATCTGCCAACACCCAGAAAATATACCATCATTCCTTCATCCATCTCACCCTCCTCTCATTCTAGCTGTTCTTCCACCTCCTCCTCCTCCTCTTCTTCTTCTTCTTCTTCTTCTCCTTCTTCTTCTTATTCTTATTCTCGTTCTTCTGCTCTTTCTTCTTCTTCCTCTCCTTCATCGCTTTCTTTACTAACTTTCTTTCAATTCACGTATTTTTCTTCTTCTATTCTTTCTAAATTCAACTTCATCTTCTTCTTCTTCTTATTTTTCTTATTATTATTCTTCTTCTCCTCCTTCTTCTTCTTCTTCCTCTCCTTCTTCTCCTTCTTCTTCTTGCACCCAGAAAAGATACCATGATTCCTTCCACTACTACTACTTTCTCCGTCTCTTTTTCATCTCTCTTATTCTCCTCCTTCTCCACTCCTTCTTACTTCACCTCTTCCTCTTCTTCTTCTTCTTGTACCTAGAAAATATACCATGATTCCTTCGAGTCCTACTTCCTCCTTTTCTCATTTAACCTCCTCGTCCTTTCTTCTTACTGTTTTCTATCTTCTACTTTTACTTCTCCTTCTACTTTTTCAACTTCTTCTCCTTCTCCATATCTATTCTTTTTTCTTTTTTATCATGATTCCTTTTACACCTACCATCTCATTCTCTCTCATTCCACCTCTTCGTCCTCTCCCTTCTTACTGTTCTCTCTCTACTACTTCTTCTTCATCACTTTCTCCATCTTCTTTCCTTCTTTTTACCGTGATTCCTCCAACTCTTAACTCCTCCTCCTCCTCTCATTCCACCTCCTCATCTTCTCCTTCTAACTGTTCTCTCTCTACTACTTCTTCTTCTTCTTCTTTTTCTCCTTCTTCTACTTCTTTTACTTCTTCTTCTTCTTCTTCTTTATCTTATTGTTCTTCTTCTATTGTACTTTCTTCTTTTATTTCTTTATCTTATTGTTCTTCTGCTATTGTACTTCTTCCCAATCTCCTTCTTCTCCTTCTCCTCCTCTTACTTTTCCTTCTCCTACTCCTTCATCTTCCTTACGCTCTTCTTCTTCTTCCTATCCATCTCCTATGACTTCTTCTTCTCCTTTCTCTCATCACATTTCTTCTTGTTCCCCATCACTTTCTCCTTCTTCATTTTCTCCCTCAGCATCTTCTTCTCCTACATATTGTTCTCCTTGTTTTCCATCTCCTCCTCCTTCTTTATCTTTTTTCCCTTCTCCATCTTCCCCTCCTACATATTCTTCTCCATCTCCATTTGGTAGAGAGTTAGTGGGGAGGATATTTTCAATATTTTTTCCGAAGAATGGACATTGATATGTCCAAAGCTCCGCCAATTTATGTAGATGCATAACAATATGATTATTATCTATAGTTATTATATTACAAATTGCTTTTTCATATCATATACAATTCAATAATTATTTTTTTAGTCTATATCATGTAAATTCATCTATAATTTTGCTGTATTGTAAGCTATTGTATATAAGTGTATAAGCCAGTATATATTGTAATCTACATAAATAAAGTACTCAATCGATCAATCTCCTTCTCCTTCTTTATCTTTTTCCCTTCTTCATCTTCTTCTTCAACATATTCTTCTTCTTTTCCTAGTACTTCTATTTTTCCTCTTCTTTTACTTTGTCTTGTTCTTGTTCTCGTTGTCCATCATCACACTAATCCTCACCATCTTCTCTTTCTGACACTGTAATTCCTTTTCTTCTCCTTATTCTTCTTCTTCTTCTTCTTCTTCTTCTTCTTCTGCTTCTCCTAGTCCTTCTATTCCTCTTCATCTTTTCCTTTGTCTTGTTCTTGTTCTCGTTGTCAGTCATCACACTTATCTTCACCATTTCCTCTTTCTAACACTGTACTTCCTCTTCTTCTCCTTCTCCTCCTTCTTCTTCTTCTCCTAGTCCTTCTATTTCTCTTCTTCTTTTCCTTCGTCTTGTTCTTGTTCTCGTTGTCCGTCATCACACTTTTCCTCACCATCTTCTCTTTCTAACACTGTACTTCCTCCTCTTCTCCTTCTTCTCCTAGTCCTTTTATTTCTCTTCTTTTCCTTCGTCTTGTTCTTGTTCTCGTTGTCCGTCATCACACTTTTCCTCACCATCTTCTCTTTCTAACACTGTACTTCCTCCTCTTCTCCTTCTCCTCCTAGTCCTTCTATTTCTCTTCATCTTTTCCTTTGTCTTGTTCTTGTTCTCGTTGTCCGTCATCACACTAATCCTCACCATCTTCTCTTTCTCACACTGTACTTCCTCTTCTTCTCTTTCTTCCTCTTCTCCTAGTCCTTTTATTTCTCTTCTCCTTTTCCTTCGTCTTGTTCTTGTTCTCGTTGTCCGTCATCACACTTATCCTCACCATCTTCTCTTTCTAACACTGTACTTCCTCTTCTTCTCCTTCTCTTTCTTCTTCTTCTTCTACCTCTTCTCGTTCACCTGTTCTCGTTGTCACCCTGTATGAGACTGTTGGTGGGAGACACGTCTCAGATTTAATTCAATGAAATTTTGCCGGAGAAAAGCCAAGCAAAGCACCCTCTGCACCCTCTCCACCCTTTGCAAGCCAACCAACCCTTGCAAGTAGCAGCAAAGCTCCTTTGCACCAGTCGTCTCATTTTCTCCACCAAATCATTTATTATCACCATGCCACCACCTTCTTCTTCTTCTTCTTCTTCTTCTTCTTCTTCTTCTTCTCCACCTTCTTCTTCTCTTCTTCTTCTCTTGTTGTTCTCTTTGTACTCTTGTGCTAGAGCCCGGTTGAACGAACAGTATTTCATCATCACCTCACACTCACACAACTCTGCTCAAACAAGCTGCTGCTTCAGTCTGTTAATCATTTTCCTCTTCTTCCACTCCTTCTTCTCCACCTTCTTCTTCTTCTTCTTCTTCTTCTTCTTCTTCTTCTTCTTCTTTTCCTTCTTCTTCGTCATATTATGAGAATGTAATGAAATCATGTAATGTAACATTAAAAATGATTTATTATTTAACGAAAATCCTAAATAAATGCTGTGAATCACCCCGAAGACTTCTGCTACTGCAGACATTGACAACAGGGTTAACAGCTAGATGGAAATTCGATGAGAACTACTATCCAAAAATTAGTTGCCAGCCCGGGAATCGAACCCGGTACCTCCCAATTGCCAGTCAGGAATGCTTACCCTTACACCAAACTGACAATCTCTGGATAGCAGCGCTCATTTTATACGAAGCCATAGCGGCCAACCAGTTACAGATGGAATTAAATAGAGAATGCATTTATTCAAATGCTGATTAATATATAATTATTATTTAACGAATTCCCGGGCTGGCAACTGATTTTTGGATAATAGTTTTCATCGAATTTCCATCTAGCTGTTAACCCTGTTGTCAATGTCTGCAGTAGCAGAAGTCTTCGGGGTGATTTGCAGCATTTATTTAGGATTTTCGTTAAATAATAATTATATATTAATTAGCATTTGAATAAATGCATTCTCTATTTAATTCCATCTAAAAATGATTTATTAAATTATCAATATTATTGTAACCATGTTACCATAGGCGAAAAACTTAGAATCAAATATTGTAGATAAGAATGGATTCTATCCATCTGCCTATTTTTTTCTCCTTTCCCCTCGCTCATTCCTCTTCCCCTGACTACCTTCTTCCCTTTTCTATCCTCACTTTTCCTTATCTTCTACCCTTTTCTATCCTCACTTTTCCCTCTCTTCTTCTCTTTTTTCCCTTTTTCTCTCTCTGCTTCAAATAGTTTCGATTTAATTCCAGGCTAGCAAGTCAGATGTACGCAACAAAGCATCTTCTGCACATCTCGAGCACAAAACAGTCCACTCAAAGTTCGAATTCAAATTTAAACTGTTACTGCTGTTGTATATCTATATATACGTATGTGAATTGGTGTTCAGTAAATGATATATGTATATATGGTCATATATATGTGTGCTTGTCAACGCGATTCAACAAGCGTTTTGTTGTCACTTTGGAAACTGATTTAATTTCGACCGCCTAAGAAGAAGTTCTGTGCAGAGAACAGAGAACTGCGAAATTAAATTCAACGCTGCTGTTGAGGAGATGGAGGAGGAATAGGAGGAGGAATAGGAGGAGGAGGAGAAGAAGAAGGAGGTGGAGGTGGTAAAGAAGGAGGAGAAATAGAAGGAGGATAGGGGATAAGTGAGACGAGGATAAGTTATTGTGATTGTGAAAAAGAAAACTAAAGGTAATTATTACTGTAGTTGTAGAACGGAAATATACGATTATAATGATGAGAATTATGAGATACATGCGTAATGGCAATAATTGAAAAGATTCATTGAATGTCATAAGATTAATACATGTCATAGTTTACCGAACATAGTGAGGTCTATGTTTTAACTCGGATTTGCTTTTGTCTGTCTGTATGTAACGCAATTACGGCCAAACGCGTTGATAGAATTCGATGAGATTTGGCAGGAATATTACTTTTTCAATTGCGCGTCGATGTATGAACAAGATTTTTTGAAATTTTGCATTTTTAGGTTAATAATATGTAAAGAAAAGGAATTCCTCCATACGCGTATATCACTATAATCATCTACTTTGAAGATGCGATAAATCAGACTATAGAATTATTGAAAATCAATCAGCTGACAAGCATCGCATGCATTACACAGATGTCTGGCCGTGTCTATTTCTAGCCTTAGGCTAGTTTCACACTCATTCGGTTCGTTTCGTTTTCGGCAAATTCCGATAAGTGTGAAACGATGATTCAGTTTGAATTCGGTACCGAATAGAAACCGCATAGAACCGAACGCCCACTTGACTCCAATAAATTCCATCAGGTTTCAATTCGTTGCTAGCGAGAGGCTACTTTCACACACTTTCGGTTCGGTTCGGTTCGTTTCGTTTTCGGTTCGTTTTCGGCAAATTCCGATAAGTGTGAAACGGTAATTCGGTTTGAATTCGGTACCGAATAGAAACCGCATAGAACCGAACGCCCACTTGACTCTAATAAATTCCATCAGGTCTCAATTCGTTGCTAGCGAGAGGCTACTTTCACACACTTTCGGTTCGGTTCGGTTCGTTTCGTTTTCGGCAAATTCCGATAAGTGTGAAACGGTAATTCGGTTTGAATTCGGTATCGAATAGAAACCGCATAGAACCGAACGCCCACTTAACTCTGATAAATTCCATCAGGTCTCAATTCGTTGGTAGCGAGAGGCTACTTTCACACACTTTCGGTTCGGTTCGTTTCGTTTTCGGCAAATTCCGATAAGTGTGAAACGATGATTCGGTTTGAATTCGGTATCGAATAGAAACCGCATAGAACCGAACGCCCACTTAACTCTGATAAATTCCATCAGGTTTCAATTCGTTGCTAGCGAGAGGCTACTTTCACACACTTTCGGTTCGGTTCGTTTCGTTTTCGGCAAATTCCGATAAGTGTGAAACGATGATTCGGTTTGAATTCGGTATCGAATAGAAACCGCATAGAACCAAACGCCCACTTAACTCTGATAAATTCCATCAGGTCTCAATTCGTTGCTAGCGAGAGGCTACTTTCACACACTTTCGGTTCGGTTCGGTTCGTTTCGTTTTCGGCAAATTCCGATAAGTGTGAAACGGTAATTCGGTTTGAATTCGGTATCGAATAGAAACCGCATAGAACCGAACGCCCACTTAACTCTGATAAATTCCATCAGGTCTCAATTCGTTGGTAGCGAGAGGCTACTTTCACACACTTTCGGTTCGGTTCGGTTCGTGTCGTTTTCGGTTCGTTTTCGGCAAATTCCGATAAGTGTGAAACGATGATTCGGTTTGAATTCGGTACCGAATAGCAACCACATAGCACCGAACGCCCCCTCGACATGAATAGGTTTCATTATATTCGAATTCGTTGCTAGGGGAACAGGAAAAAACAAAGTCTTTCACACACGCTTGCCTTTTTTGTTTTTATTTCAACCTGATATCGTGATTATCTGTTTCAAAATTTTCCAAGTCAAAATCATATGGTCAATTCATTTCTGTTAGTTCACAGAAACATTTTTTCTCAATGAATAGTTTGCTAAAAAATATGAAATATATAAATTAAAACTTAGGGAGAATTTTCTTTTTATTTTTTTCCCACGAATATTACATGATTTCATCAATGGAGAGAAGAGATGAAGGTTTTTATACCATGTGTCAAAACAAGGAACAAATTTTCAATTAAAAAAAAAAATCTCTCTGTACTTCCAAAATTAAAATAATCAAAAAGAAACTATTCAAATAATTCACAATTTTTAATTAACTTTAAAATTTTGTTGTTCAAGATATAATATCTTACAATTTAACACCAACTACTGTTATATTTAAATATACCAGCATGAACAGTGAAAATCCAAACACAGCTGTGTTTGAGAAGAAATTCATAATTAGAACCGTACGAATTAAAACCTGACATGTATGAAAGCCTCATTCGTTTTCGGTAACGAGCCGAACCGAACCGAAAACGAACCGAACCGAAAACGAACCGAACTGAATGAAACCAAAAGCGTGTGAAGTTAACCTAAGGTAGGGTTTCAATATTCTTTATGATGCGAACCCATCAGTATCAATATTCTCACATTTGAAAAACAAATTCAATAGGTGATTGAAAATAAATTTAAAAATGAATAAATGAAATAAATAATGCTGAAGAAATTATAATATTCTTAATTGAAATAAAAATAATTTTAAAATAGTTGTGAAATATTTTTATCAGATTGAAAGATTATCACGGAACTGGATAAATTATCATATGCGATACAAATTCAAACGTGAACTGAGTTTATTAACATGAGTGAGTTTTTGATCTTGGAAAAAAACAAATAACATTTTTTAAGAGTGAATTATGAACCAATAGTGAATTATTGTGATTCAACTGAATCAAATAGAACAGGTGACATCAGATTATTGTGGATGAGAAAATTGCATGAGGTCTACTGTTCACAGAACTACTGGTAATAAATTGATACATCAATTCAGAAATTTTGTAAATCCCAAGTGTACCTCAAGGAAGCTTTACAACTATGATCGACATCTAAGACCAAATTACCCAAGCACAAACTAAGAAGCTCCTTTAGGTTTGGTGTGTGGAAGCTCTGCAAAATAAGATTGGATGAAAAAATTCAAATGATTGATAGTATCTTACGTCACAAGGACGGGAAGAGACCTTTTGCAGGCGAGAATGATGTTTGAGCACTGCAAAAGACATTCACGTCCAAGTAACGTACACTACTTTTTGTCATAATGATCTAAAGAAGAATAATTAAGAAATAGAAACCATTACCTGCTTGTGCTGGAGTTACTATAAACATTCCTAACATTACAATAAGCATTCTATAAACATAACCTAGTTTACAAATTCCGAATCAGGAATTTAGTGGAAGTTCACAAAACGTCCACCTGGAGCGCTGATGGTGGTTTTTTTGTAGTAGTTTTGCTGTTCCTATTTCAGAACTAGGAAACATACACGACTGTAAAGAGAACATGGTTTCATTACAGTAGAGTATGCTGTAATGAGAATCATATGTTCATTTGTTCTGCAAACAGCTGTTTACCGGCTTGATTTCATGCATGGAAAACAGCTGAGATTGAATGACTATGACAAAAAATACTTCTCAATATAATTTCAAACTATGGAATAATACGAAATTCACGGCGTTTTCATGATGTGAAAGTCACATTGCTTCACAATTGAATTGATTTCTCAAATCGAACTGCTCAGAGACGTTTTAATTATTTATTATGAATAAACGGAATTAGATTATTTCTATATAATAATAGTAGCCGTCAGGCTCGCTTCGCTCGCCATATCCGTCTAGCCAGGGGGCTCCGCCCACTGGACCCTTGACTGGATCGTCCAAAAATGAGATCAGCGGGCTCGCTTCGCTCGTCTGCATGTAGACCTCAGCGGAACCTCTGTACCGAATTTTGACGTATTATGTCAATTTGATCTCGAAAAACACCTGTTACTATATCGTCGTATCTTTGGCGAACAAAATTCTTCAGCTAAACCTGTGTACTGAATTTTTTAAAATATATTTCCATCAATTATTGTAAAAGGTGAGGAAACGCAGAAAAGCTGAGAAAAAGCTAATTTCGGGTAATTGGATAAATTGGTATTTAGGAGGTCCTGGATAAATGCATTTCAATCTTCAACTTGGTGCCAACCTAACAAAGTCAACTCAACTTATTGCCAACCTGACAAAATTTTTAATTTAGTTACCAGAACAACTGTTTCGAAGAACAACTCTCTCTAGATTATAGTTCAATCTTAACATATGGTATGGACATTTCAATTATAATTTTAAGATATTGGAATAAGAAGAATATACATGCTAAAAGAACTTTAAACCCTAAAAAACCACCCTTATAGTTGAAATATCACCAAAAGATTTCTTAGTGCGCCTCTAAAGGGCCAACTGAACATACCTACCAAATTTGAACGTTTTTGGTCCAGTAGATTTTCAGTTCTGCGAGTGAGTGTGAGTGAGTGAGTGAGTCAGTCAGTCAGTCAGTCAGTGCGTGAGTGCCATTTCGCTTTTATATATATATATATAGATTTAGAATAGTATCTGTTTATTGAGATTGAGTTTTTCTGTGTAGTTGAGAAGTTGATATTGTGGGTATTATTCATATTAAATAAGGAGACTAAGAAATTGTCAGAAACCACAGATTTCATTCATAGTTGGAAAGACCGGTTTTGGTTGTTACACTATTGTCAATCTCTGATAAACTATGTTCAAACTCAGTTTATCAGAGATTGACAATGGTTTAACAACCGAAACCGGTCTTTTCAACTATCAATAAAATCTGTGATTTTTGACGATTTCTTAGTTTTCTTATTTAAGATCGAATATTACTATAGTATATTACCATATTTTTTATTCCTTGAATGATTGAATTCTCAATTATTCAGAGATTAATTATCTTCGTCAAATCATCTAGAGGAATGAGTTGATTGAAAGAAGTAAACGAAGTGAACATGACAAATTGAGTGGCCGTAGTCGAGTGGATCAGATGCTGGCTTTATGATTCAGAGGCCCGGGTTCAAATCCCGGCCCCGGGCAAGATATTTATCTCGGGCCACTCCCGTGTTTCGGATGGACACGTTAAGCCGTTGGTCCCGGCTGCCTAAAAAGCGGTCGTTAGGTCATGTGAGAGGCCCTGAAATTGATCAGTTGCGACCTGAAAACTCTGACACCAGACCTAAGCCAGCCAGGTCACACGATATTTTTATTATTATTATTATTATTATTATTATTATTATTATTATTATTATTATCATTATTTATGACAAAATTTATAAGTCTAAATTATTCAGACTTTCTCTCTCTTGAACTTTCAAAGAGAAATATTAACTCCAATCACTAAGATATCTCCATGGAGCAATATTGTCGAAGTATCGCAAATATAGCCAAAATATCAACGTCCAGAGTAAACCAAAATATGAATGGTTTACCTGCACCCGTGCTTTGCAAGGGTCTGATTAAGAACTTGACAAACTGAAAACTCGACCCAATGAAATCTTGAAGAATTTGAGGTATGTCCATAACCATCCTCAGTAAATTCGGAAGAATCTATATGTAAAATTCAAAGTTCATCAGTCCAGTAGTTCATACGTGCGTTATTCGTGAATTTCCTATCCCGTACGTATATGAGTCATTTATTTATAATTATTATTTAACCAAAATCCTAAATAAATGCTGTAAATCACCCCGAAGACTTCTGCTACTGCAGACATTGACAACAGGGTTAACAAACAGCTAGATGAAAATTCGATGAGAACTACTATCCAAAAATTATTTGCCAGCCCGGGAATCGAACCCGGTACCTCCCAATTACCAGTCAGGAATGCTTACCCTTATTCCAAACTGACAATCTCTGGATAGCAGCTCTCATTTTATACGAAGCCATAGCGGCCAACCAGTTTACAGATGGAATCAAATAGAGAATGCATTTATTCAAATGCTAATTAATATATAATTATTATTATTCAACGAAAATCCTAAATAAATGCTGTAAATCACCCCGAAGACTTTTCCTACTGCAGACATTGACAACAGGGTTAACCATAGTTAATGTCTGCAGTAGCAGAAGTTTTCTGAGTGATTTACAGCATTTATTTAGGATTTTCGTTAAATAATAATTATATATTAATTAGCATTTGAATAAATGCATTCTCTATTTAATGCCATCTGTAAAGTGGTTGGCCGCTATGGCTTCGTATAAAATGACAACTGGGTTAACCATTGTCAGGGTTAACCATAGTTAACACTGTTGTCAATGTCTGCAGTAGCAGAAGTCTTCGGGGTGATTTACAGCATTTATTTAGGATTTTCGTTGAATAATAATTATATATTAATTAGCATTTGAATAAATGCATTCTCTATTTAATTCCATCTGTAAACTGGTTGGCCGCTAAGGCTTCGTATAGAATAAGAGCTGCTATCCAGTGATTGTCAGTTTGGTGTAAGGGTAAGCATTCCTGACTGGCAATTGGGAGGTACCGGGTACGATTCCCGGGCTGGCAGCTAATTTTTGGATACTAGTTCTCATCGAATTTCCATCTAGCTGTTAACCATGTTGTCAATGTCTGCAATAGCAGAAGTCTTCGGGGTGATTTACAGCATTTATTTAGGATTTTCGTTGAATAATAATTATATATTAATTAGCATTTGTATAAATGCATTCTCTATTTAATTCCATCTGTAAAGTCATTTCTTTCCTTTATGATATCACTAGCAGGAAACCCATGCTTCGCAAGGGTCTATTTTAAAACTTGACGTAATGAAATCCAGAAGAATTGAAAATAGGCCTATAAGAATCCTCGGTTGATTAAGAATTTATAAGCAGCATTTCAAGTATCAGTCCAGTAGTTCAGACGTGATGATGCGTCAAACATAATTTCCCTATCCTCTACACGTGTGTACGTCTTTAAGCCAGTTCTTTCCTCTATTATAGTATAGAAGATGATAGATACATGGATATATCATCTTCTATACTATAATAAAGGAAATGGATGAGAATAAATTTTGAAAGGTTTGAGATATCGATGTGCGGTTTTCACCATACCATTTCTCTGGAAATCCTGTATCGGAATCATGTTTTATACGACCACCTTTCAATTAAAAAAAGAAGTTGGATTTAAAATGGTGGTTCCAAAATGGCGGAAAAAATTTGGGTGCGACGGAAAACCTGTTTTTATCATTCGAAAAGGATCTCCAATCATACCTATCTTCTTATTTCCCTTTTAAGAGAAATGTTCTGCTGCTTCCTTACAACAACTGAAAGCATGACAAATAATTGAAAACTTGACAAACTGAAAACTTGATGTGATCAAATATTGAAGAATTTAAAATAGGTTTATAACCATCCTCGGTTAAGCAAGAATCTATATGCGAAATTTCAAGTTAATCAGTCCAGTAGTTCAGACGCGATGATGCGTCAAACATAATTTTCCTCTACCGTACTACACCTGAATACGTGTATAGCCCAGTTCTTTAATATAGTAATATTTTTTAATTCTGACCATATGATTTGGTGATTTTTTTATGAAATCGTATGTACTATTAATGAAGTTTGAACATTAATTCTGAAAAATCTAGAAGGAAAATTGAAATTTGGGCTTCCAGGTGCACGAGATTGATATTTTTAGAATCTATGTTCAAAATTTGGAGATCTAAATCATTCCCGTTTTTCCGGTATGCAATCCACTAGTTGACTTGCTTTGATGCGAACAAACGAACAAACGAACACACGAACACACGAACAAACACAACCCTACTCTCTCTTATTATATAGATGGATTGAATAGCATCGAGACTGAAAAACTTTAATTCCACTTCAAAGTACCCTCCACATGCGCTGTTAGTCTGGAATGCATATCCCCACATACTCATTATGCTAAAGACCCGAAAGAATGTTATCACATGATGTATGATGTCAGGATACTAGAGTCACAGACCTGGGATGAGTAATAGATTTTTTATGTTAATACTCACTACTCAGGAGTATGGAAACATTTTCATGTTAATAATTCTCAAGTATGGAAACATAAAAAATGTTAATGCGGGAAACATTTTGAGGAGCGGTATCTTCAAGAGATAAAATGCTCTTTCACTGTTTTCGTATGCATTTATTCACAAGTCTTTGCTGGTCTCACAGTTTAATGTTCTGGAAAAGAAAACTCTTTTCCGCCATTGAACAACCAGTAAGGCTCCACGCTCTTCTCTTGCCATTAAACAAGCAGGCAGGCTCCACACTTTTCTCTTTTAATTCCAAAGTAGGAGGGAATGAGAGGGTGAGGTGGTAAGAAGGAGGAGGAAGAGAAAGGAAGATATAGGAGAGGTCTTTTCTTAATCCTAAGAACAAGAGGAAAGAAGAAGAGGTGATATGATTAGGAGAAAGAGGAAGAAAGATATAAGAGAGGTAGGTCTCTTCTAATTCCTAAGAAGAAGTGAAGAAGATGGAGGAGGAAGAGGTACAAGATACAAGAGTAGATAAGAAGAGATACAAGAGTAGATAAGAGGAAGAAAGAGGAAGAAATTTATAAGAGAGGTATATTCTCATTCCTGAGAGAAAAGGACGGAGAGAGAGAGGAAGAGGTACAAGAGGAGATAAGATGGAGGAAGAGGGAGAAATATATAAGAAAGGTCTCTTCTAATTCCTAAGAAGGAGGGTAGAAGAGGGGAGAGAAAGAGGTACAAGAGGAGATAAAAAGGAGGAAGAGGGAGAAAGATATAAGAGAAGTATCTTCTCATTCCTGAGAAGAAGGGAAGAAGAAAGAGAGA
This sequence comes from Nilaparvata lugens, assembly GCF_014356525.2. Classification (NCBI taxonomy): domain Eukaryota; kingdom Metazoa; phylum Arthropoda; class Insecta; order Hemiptera; family Delphacidae; genus Nilaparvata; species Nilaparvata lugens. The sequence continues at coordinate 2,815,244 of NC_052504.1, forward strand.
AAGAGGTACAAGAGGAGATAAGGAGGAGGAAAAGGGAGAAAGATGATGAGGATGGAATGAGAGAGAAGAGGTGATAAAAAGAGGAAGAGGGAGAAAGATATAAGAGAGGTATCTTCTCATTTCTGAGAAGAAGGGAAGAAGAGGGAAGAGAAAGAGTTACAAGAGGAGATAAGGAGGATGAAGAGGGAGAAAGATATAAGAGAGATACCTTCACATTCCTAAGGATGGAATGAGAGAGAAAAGGTGATAAAAAGAGGAAGAGGGAGGAAGATATAGGAGAGATATCTTCTAATTCCTAAGAAGAAGGGAAGAAGAGGGAAGAGAAAGAGGTACAATAGAAGATACGAAGGAGGCAGAGGAAGAAAGATATAGTAGAGAAGGAGGGAAAGAGAGGGAAAGAGAAAGAGGGGAGAGAGAGATAGAAAAAGATAAGGAGGCGATAAGTACTACAGTACGCGGTAGGGTTAAAAATGGGAAGGGACAGAAAGACGTCCTGTTTCTAAGAAGCAGTGGATTGTTTCTTGAGACTCATAAGTCCTACAATCTTTTCTAAATCCGCGATGAAAGAAAATCTTCTCTAATACAGGAGTATCTGTTTCAAGGAGATTTGCTCATCAGGGTTTGTTTTTTTAATGAATTTTTGTTCACCTAATAGTCCAGTCAAATGGTAGTTTATCAGGAAACAGCCCCGAAAGAATTTTTCTTGACGGTTCTACATGTATTTTGAGGCGCTGAATTCGAATCTGAAATTTTCTGACACGACAGAGGGCGGCTGAGAAATTTGAGAAATAAATAAAAATAATTAGAGAAAAATAAATTAAACAGTATCTTTACTTTATGGCAATGCTAAGAAGGAAAGTGGTGGTTGCGTGGCTGTGACGTGTCAGTGCAAGTTGTGATAGAGTGAAACCCCCAAAATTTCGGACTTTTTTCAATTTTCCCATTTTATCTCGTGAACCTTGAGTTTCTCAAGAAAAATAATTCTTGACAAAATAAATTATAATAAATTATAAATTTAGATGGACTAATCCAAATAATTTAGGTATCCATGACATCTATTTGGCTTTTCATCTACTCCAAAACAATAACTGAATTTTGTTTGCTCAGTTGAGTCTAGAACTTGAATTTAAACCCTACCCTAGTCGAGGGTTTAAAATCTCGCTGTTCTAAGTCCTAGACTTAACGATTTTTGATAAATCCTTGACTCGGGAAGAGGCGAGAATCTAATTCAAGTCCTGGACTTATAAGCCCTTCACTCAGAAAGCAAAATTATTAACTTCAGGGTCTAACATGATCTCTAAACTGCAGTGTCTATCCAAGTCCTCAACTACGTTAACGCTCTGACTCGGAAAGCCAATTTTCTGACTCTAGAACTTAGCTAAATCCCGAGCTCGGAAATCGGCCCTAAAAGGATAATTATTCATCCTTGACTGAAACAGCTGAGACTTTTGTCGTCTGTGGATAGTAAAAAGTGAGCGAGTGATTCTGTGGAAAATCAATATATCGCATCCCCGAAATTCATAAGCTGACGTATAGCAAGCTGTAAAATATAAACACGATCATTTTAGAGAAATTTGTGTTCTGTTTATCAATAAATAAAAATAGCGAGCAGAGCTCGGCGCCCCGATATTATCTATGAAACAAGAGAAAGTAGGGTTGTGTTCGTTACACCACAGAATTACAAGAATTACAGAATTATAGGAGTTTTCTCTGGTTACACATAGTGCCGGTTGCACAACAGCCGGTTAAATTTTAATCGTGATTAATTCCACGACAGCCAATCAGAGAAGCCGTCTTATCAAGAAGGCCTTCTCTGATTGGTTCTCATGAAATTAATCACGGTAAAAATTTAACCGGTTGTTGTGCAACCGGGCCTTAGAGTCTAAAAATATTATCTCGTGCACCTCAAAGCCCAAATTTCAATTTTCCTTTTAGATTTTTCAGAATTTATGTACAAATTTCATTCATAGGACATAAAATTTCATACGGCATACAATCATATAGAATTAATTATAATTGAAATGTACATACCATATATATGTTAATACAGATCTATAATCTAGAGAGAATCATATAGAATTAGTTGTAATTAAAATGTACATACCATATATATGTTAATACAGAACTATAATCTAGAGAGAATCATATAGAATTAGTTATAATTAAAATGTACATACCATATATATGTTAATACAGAACTATAATCTACAACTAGAGAGATTATCTCTTCGAAATAGATTGTTAAAATTGGCAACTAAATTAACAACCAGTCAAATTTTGTCAGGTTGGCATCAAGTTGAGGAAGGTTTCTGAACAAGATTTGAGTTTTGTCACTTTATCAGCTTAGCACCAAGTTGAAGAACTTATAAACTGTGATAAAGGAGAGAACTGACTTTTATACACGTACGGAATAGGAAAACAATGTTTGACGCATCATCACGTCCTCCCTTAGCACTTGATAACAACGTGAAAGATCGTGTTTATGGCCCTCCCTTAGCACTTGATATTGAGGAGCTGAAAACCAGGATAACTGATGCAGTAGCTACAGTCCGACAAGACATCTTGCGAACAGTCTGGGATGAATTTGGCTACCGTCTAGATGTCGTCCGAGCCTCAAAAGGAAGGCACATAAAACACTTATAATACTTCATCATAGACTTGAGATTTCTGTGAGTAATTAAATGTAAAATTGGGTTGTGTGTTCCAAAAAAATCTTCTTAAAATTGGGTCATTCTTTTTGAAACACCCGGTTTGAGATGAATTTAGTCTAGATGTCGTTCGAGCCTCAAAAGTGTAGCCTATATGATGTAAAATTGGTTAGTGTGCACCATTTCTCACTTTCCTTGCCCTATTACCATAGAACAGGAAAGTATTGCTCTCCGAAAAAAATGAAGGTACCCAAATTTCCAAATTTCTATTCGTTTCAAGGTCCCCTGAGTCCAAAAAAAGGGTTTTTGGGTATTGGTCTGTGTGTGTATGTGTGTGTAAATAATAAATAAATTCGTATGGCTTTTGTTGGTGGGGAGTTCCTTGCGGGAATGTTCCACCGCCTGAATATATAATTTAAGCCGTCAATGGGCCTTACGACTGTCATACTTCAGCCGGGACTGACAGTTTAACGTGCCCATCCGATAACACGGGAGTGATCTGTTTAAAAAACTTTTGGCTCTCAGTGGGGTTTGAACCCGGGATCTCTATGCTGCTACGCAAGCACTCTATCCACTAGACCACGGATCACTCCATATGTGTGTGTGTGTGTGTGTGTGTGTGTGTGTGTGTGTGTGTGTGTGTGTGTGTGTGTGTGTGTGTGTGTGTTGTGTGTGTGTGTTGTGTGTGTGTGTGTGTGTGTGTGTGTGTGTGTGTTTGTGTTTGTGTGTGTGTGTTTGTGTGTGTGTGTGTGTATGAGTGTATGTGCGTCTGTGTACACGATATCTCATCTCCCAATTAACGGAATGACTTGAAATTCCAACGATTTTGATCAAATTCATACCTAAATTAGTCATTGATAAGCTCCATCAACTGTCATAAGTTTCATATCTGTAAAAATTTCAGGAACTTTGCCCCATCTATGCGAAGTCTGATTTCCCAATTATCAGGCTTCAGATACAATTTAAACAAAATTTTTCAAGTGGGAAAGATTGAGCATGAAAATCTCTACAATTAATGCTCAGTATCATTTTCACCTAAAATTGAAAATAAGCTCGAAATTCGAGAAAATGTGATTATTTCAATTGCAAACTGTTGATTCTATTAAATCATTCACTATGAAGAGATAGCAGACCTCGTGTGTATCCAGCGTTATTGACCTGTCACCAGCTCGCTCAGATCTTTGAATAGTAGTAGACTTGAGATGCGCGGGAACACTAGCGTCAGGTGATCAATTTTCATAACGGCAAGAAAAGTTGTGTGAGTGCGCCACACCAGATTTTTAAAATAAATATAACTGCTTGAAATTGGGTTATTCTTTTTGAAACACCTGGTAATCTTGATAAAATAAGATTTAAAGTGCGCCACACCAGATTTTTAAAATAAATATAACTGCCTAAAATTGGGTTATTCTTTTTGAAACACCCGGCATTTTTAACAAAGTCAGATGTAATACGTATGAGTCATTCAGTCCAAAAGTCAATTCAAACTCTGAGAACAATTTTATAGTCTCAAGAACAATATTATAATATTGAATAAAACTCTCAAACAGTTTAAAATAACTTCCCCCATGATAATCCTCCCCTATTAAGTCACACGGAAACCACGAGATCATCCATTCAAATTCTTCGCACACACTTCAACCAGGCCGTGTTAATATTCACATCATGTGAACACACGTTTTTACACCCCACAAAATACCTGTTACCGTTTGCACACTCTAGATAGCATCCCCACATTATACACTGAGCATCACACATGATAGGCTTCCTCGTTTTTCTCTCTCACTCACTCACTCTCTCTCACTCATTTTTCTCTCACTCACTCTCTCTCTTCCTCTTTTTATCTCTCTCTCTCTTACTCTCTCTCCGGAATAATCTATGGATTTGGACTGAAAATTTTCAACTGTATTCACTTTTCTCTTCTACCTTTTGCATAACCCCTTCTACGTACTTAAATTCGAAAGAAGTTCAAGTTTTCTTTTTTTCTATTATATTTATATATAATTATAATAATTATAATATAATAAAAAATTAAATATAAATATTATATTTATATATATTTTTTTTTTGTTAATTTGTTTTCTAAGTTATTGTTTTCTTTTACTTTAGTTCATTGTTTATGATGTTGTTTTAGTTGTAACTTAGAATTGTATGGAGGGTTGAGTGTAAGAGAGGGCCGGCTGCGCCCTAACTTCGCCCTCCTAGGTTTTTAATAAAGGCAGTGATTCAATTCAATTCAATTCAATTCTCACTCTCTCGCCCTCTTTCTCTCTCCAACTGCGTCCTAATAAAGGCAAATAATCATTCAATCAATCTCTCTCTCTCTCACACACACATGATATCCTGTACATTGTTCCTCAGCGTTTATATCACACTCACTCACTCTCTCTCTCCTTTCTCTCTCTCTTTTCTCTCTCTCTCTCCTTCCTCTTTCTCTCTTTCTCTCTCTCTCTCTTACACAGATACACATGATATCCTCTTCGATTGTTCCCCCAATTTGTTCGTTTGTTCCCCCCATTTGTTGACTCACGCACTCATCAATCTAGCATGAGATTTATTATAAGGCGAGGTTCTAATTACATATTATGTACACATATTATGTTACACATTATGTAATTAGAGATACAGTTTGTATACATTTATTCATTTTTATTTTTTTGTGTCTCTCTTTCTCATTTTCATACATGCAAATCAAACTAAATGTATTTATTGGGTGAATGATTTGAGAAGTCTTGCTGCCATTTAGAATAATTATATGATGCGCTAAGGTCTGATGATGAATTTTCCTTTTCTAAAATTGATAGCTTTCATTCGGAGCGATTGAATGCATAGAGAGTATCGATAAGATGTTGTCCGAAATAATTTAGAACTGATTCGAGAAATCAGCTTATCAAAAAATTGATATGATATGATACAGATAAACTACCAACTCTGGCTGACGGCATGTGCCATGCCAATTGAATTTTTGTTATTGCTTTGGAATTGGAATTGTGCTTTTTGTTATGAGTATCAATAAATTCTTTATCTATCTATCTATCTATCTATCTATAAGGCGGGGTTCACATAGGAAATGGCAGAATTTTTTGAATGGTGAGCATTGACTCTATATAATGAGGTCCACGTTATAATGGCAATTTTTGATCAGCATTGGTGTTGCTATACTTGTCTATCATCTTCGAATCATCTTTGTACATTTTCGTATCATCTTTTTATCATCTTTGCATCACCTTCGTATCATCTTCGTATAATCTTTGTATCGCCCTTGTATAATCCTTGTATCATCATCGTATCATCTTTGCATCACCTTGTATCATCCTCGTATCATCCTCGTATCATCTTTGTATCATACTTGTATCATCCCTGTATCATCCTTGTATCATCTTCATATCATCTTCGTATAATCTTTGTATCACCCTTGCATCACCTTCGTATCATCTTTTTATCATATTTGCATCATCTTCTTATCATCTTTGCATCACCTTCGTATCATCCTCGTATCATCTTTGTATCATCCCTGTATCATCCTTGTATCATCTTCATATCATCTTTGTATCATCTTCCTATAGTGAGGTCCACGTTATAACGACAGTATTTGATTAACATTCATGTTGCTATTCTTGTCTGTTATTAAACAAAGCAGATAGCGCTATCCTCTCCTACCTTCGCCTTCGCAAGGTAGCCAGATCGTTTTTGAACAATATAAAAATATCATCAATCAACAAAACATTTGATCTCAATTATGAACATTTATTGTTGAACTAGCAGGTGACTCGTATCACACACAGATACACTCACGTTACTTCCACTTCTCCAAGTACTACAAACACTCTTTCCCCCTCCTCTACAACAACTTTCCCCTGCCACCCTGAGAGTGTGTGATAACGTTATCGTGCTCCGCAAGGGACCAATTAGAAACTTGACGAACTGTAAACTTGACCTACTGAAATCTTTGAGAATTCAAAACAGTCCCCTAACCATCCTCGGTAAATGATTAATCTATATGAAAAAATTCAAGTTAATCAGTTGAGTAGTTCAAACGTGATGATGCGTCACTCGTGAATTTCCTATATCGTACGTGCATAGGTCGATTCTTTCCTTTATTATATTATAGATGATTTGAAAGTATATTGTCTCGACGAACAAAATATAATCGAAAGTTTCAAACAAGAATGGACAGTTAATATTAAATCAGATATACCGGTATCAGCTATTTTCTATAGAAGGTAGTTGCAAGGCGGAGATTCGGCAAGCTGATCTCCTATATTCCTCCATTGCCATTATAACGTGAACCACACTATAATTTATTCTTAGAGATAAGAAGAAAAAATCTCAATCATGAAAGTCTATCATCAGATACCGTAATCGAAGAACATGTTTCCTTGACGAATAAAAAAAATATAATCGACAGTTTAAAACAAGAATGAACAGTTAATATTACATCAGATTTAGCCTACCGGTATCATCTATTCTCTATAGAAGGCAGTGGCAGGGCAGAGGATCGGCAACGTGTTTTTCATATCTTTCCCCACTGCTATTATAACGTGGAGCTCACTTTATCCATCAAGACAGTAGAGGCTGAACAGTAGGCACTGCCTGGTTTGGGTTAGGCCTATACTTGAAGAATGTGAGCATTGTTTGAATGGAGAAAATTGTTGATATTTTATAGGTGGGATTGACTTCTTCTTCTTCTTCTTCTTCATCCTCGCCACTTCCCGTTATGCGGGGTCGGCTTTACCAATCAGTGGGATTGACTTCAAAAATAAATAATCAATCAAATACAATATTGTTTCCTAATTTCTAATATGTGTTCCCAATAGGCTACCCTGTGTGGGGACACTTGAATATATATAATAAAATATTATTTTGGTAATGTCAGCATTTATTTATCTACTTATCTATTTATTCAATCATTCAGTTTATTATTTGACTCAGAAGCACATTAATTCTATCTATGAAAACGGCTGACAGTAGATACTGAACCGCCCGGTGTGGAGTGAGCCGGTTTTATTGCCGCGCCGTATTTCTTTCCGCACGAGTGGACAACAGTGTTGCTGGGAAAGTATTTCTGACTTTTTTTAGCAGTGTCTGTGTGTAAAGTGTGTGTAAAGCCAGGTTGAAAAGGGTGGCAGGGGAAGGTGTTATAGGGGAAAGTTGTTGTTGAGGAGGGGGAAAGAGTGTTTGTAGTACTTGGAGAAGTGGAAGTAACGTAGTCCCGGTATTCTCGTTGGAAGGGTGACCGTTTGAGATCAGTTGATTTAATTAGTGAACAACCTCAGAGTTTATTTATTTATTTATTTATTCGTGGATTTTTATTTATTTATTTAACTAACATAAAATTAAACAGCAAAGCTCTACATGAATAGAAACGTGAATAAAAACGAAACAATGTCTTCAATATGAATAGTAAATAAGATCAGTTCTACAGTGAGGTCCACGTTATAATGGCAGTGGAGAAAGATAGGAAAAAATCGTTGCCGATCCTCTGTCTCGTCAATGCCTTTGGTCTAAATCACAGACTTTGATACAGATGGGAAGTATGCATGACGGGAGCTGACACAGGTTTATTGATGTAATATTAACAGTTCATTCTTGTTTAAAATGATAAATTATATTTGACCGAACGAAGTGAGGTCTAAGATTCAAGTCGACGGTTTGGCATTTCTCTTAATGTTTTAATGTTTATATGTTTATACTAGCCGTCAGGCTCGTTTCGCTCGCCATATCCGTCTAACCAGGGGGCTCCGCCCCCTGGACCCCCGACTGGATCGTTCAAGAATGAGATTAGCAGGCTCGCTTCGCTCGCCTGCATTTTTATATATTTTATCATGTTAGGACAATCCAGTCGGGGTCCAGACTAAACGTCTGGCTAAACGTATATGGCGACCGAAGCGAGCCTGACGGCTAGTAATATAATATTCCCAGGATATAAGTAGCGGTGCCCAATCAATTTTTCCGCGATAAATGCATTTAAATCTTCAACTTGGTGCCAACCTAACAAAGTCAACTCAACTTAATGCCAACCTGACTAAATTTAGTTGCCAGTTAACAACTGTTTCGAAGAGGTACTCTATCTAGATTATAGTTCTATAGTAACATATGATATGGAAATTTCAATTATAATCAAGAGATTGGGAGAAGAAGAATATACATGCTAAAAGACGAACTTTAAACCCTTAAAAACAACCCTTAGAGTTAAAATATTGCCAAAAGGTTTCTTAGTGCGCCTCTAAAGGGCCAACTGAGCATACCTACCAAATTTGAACGTTTTTGGTCCGGTAGATTTTCAGTTATGCGAGTGAGTGAGTGAGTGAGTCAGTCAGTCAGTCAGTCAGTCAGTCAGTGAGTGAGTGCCATTTCGCTTTTATATAATTATATAGATATGTAGCGCATTACGGCTAAACGCGGAAATAGATTTTCATGAAAATTTGACAGGTATATGGGATTAAAAATCAGACTATAGAATTATTCATCATAAATCAGCTGACAAGTGATCACACAGATGTGTGGAGAAGCCAGTCTATTACTGTATGTGTATGCGGTCTATAGTTTCAATCAAAGAGGTATGCATCTTTAAGCTGGGTTTACACCAAAGTTATTAACAAAATCGTTATAACTTAATCCTTATAGATTCTATTAGATTGAACGGAAGTTGAAAAAAAACACATATGTTCATCATGTGTATGATAAGTTATGTTCAATCTAATATAATCTAAAAGGATTGAGTGTTATTAACATTTTTTTAATAAATTTGGTCTAATCACAGCTTTAAGGTCTTTGGTATCAATATTTTGTTTTGCAGTCATGGTATTATTATGCGTGCCCATCAGTATCAATATTCTCACATTCGAAAGAAACTAATTTTATAGGTGAATAAAAATAAACAAATGAACTAAATAATGCTGGAGAAATTATAATATTTTTGATTCTAAAAAATTAATTTTCATCAGATAGAAATATCATCATGGTACTGGATGAATTATATCATATGGAATACAAATTCAAACGTGAACTGAGTTTGTTAACATTTAAAACAGTTGACATCTGGTACTTGTGGATGAGAATACTGCGTGAGGTCTACTGTTCACAGAACTACTAGTTTATTGTGCAGTAAATTATATTTTAAAATAATTTCATGATGTATTTTCATAACTAAAGTGAAATATTTTGTTAATAATTATTAATTCTAAATTTTTGAAAGACGATACGGCAACAGAGCAAAGCGCGAGGAAGAGATAGAGCTATCCACTTTGTTGGATGATAGACAAGGATAGCAATACCATTGCTAATCAAACACTGCCATTATAACGTGAACCTCGATATAGTACTATAAACTATTTAGTTAAAATTTGAACAAAAGCGAGTGAGAGTGAACGAGCAGAGAAAAACAGAGAAAAGCCAAATTTGAGCAAAAAGTTGTGAGGTGTACCAACAGCGGTATATCCTTGACAATGATTACTAGTAGTTCTGTGAACAGTAGACCTCACGCAGCTCTCTCATCCACAAGTAGGCTATCTGATGTCACCTGTTCTAGTTGATTCAGTTGAATCATAAGTTAATCATTTACTCTTAAAGATTGTTATTTGTTTACTCCAAGATCAAAAACTCACTAATGTTAATAAACTCAGTTCACGTTTGAATTTTTATCCCATTTTATAATTTATCCAGTTTCGTGATAATCTTTCCATCTGTTAAAAATATTCCTCAACTATTTAAAAATAAATTTTTTTCAATCAAGAATATTATAATTTCTTCGGCATTATTCAGTTCATTGAATCATTTTTTATTTTTTTCTCAATCACCTATTAAATTTGTTTTTCAAATGTGAGAATATTGATACTGATGGGCACGCATCATAAAAAATATTGAGACCCTACCTTATAGAAATAGACACGGCCAGACATCTGTGTAATGCATGCAATGAATAATCAACTTGTCAGCTGATTGACTATGAATAATTTATTCTATAGTCTGATTGATCCTACCTTCAAAGTAGTTATATATAGTGATATCAGAGTATGGAAAAATTTCTTTTCTTTTCATATTATCCTTAAAATGCAAAATTTCAAAAAAACCTTGTGTATACATCGACGCGCAGTTGAAAAAGAAATATTTCTGCCAAATCTCATCGAATTCTATCAACGCGTTTGGCCGAAATCGCAGACAGACAGACTAAAGAAAATCCGAGTTAACAAAACATAATTCTCACTAGGTTCGGTCAATAACGGTCAAGAGAGAGAGATAGAGAGAGGGAGAGAAAGAGAGAGAGAGTGTGTGTGAGAGAGCAAAGAAAAACAGAGAATCAGAGAAAAGCCAAATTTGAGCAAAAAGTGGTGAGGTGTACCAACAGTGGTCCGGCAATTAATTGAGTGTGTGCTCTTCGCGCCCCGTTATTTTTGTGTGTTGAGCGGTAATTCATCGGTGAGGGGTAGGAGGCAAAAAGGGGTGCTCGGGGGTGGTTGGGGTGGTTTTTCTCTTTGTTTTTTGCAGTTGGGCCAGCGTGTGGGGCCGGACTTGGCGTGCCACTAATGCACTGGATTAGCTTAGTCAGCAGGTTTGTGTGATGTGCTGCTGCTAACTCCATTATATACCTGTATTATATTCTATATATTGGGCCATATGAATAAAGTTGAGCATTTGCTTATACTTGTAAAATATGGAGCATTTGCTTCATTTTCTATGAATAAACGTGAGCAGAACCTTTTGCCCATGCTCATCAAGAAAGTTTGAGCATTTGCTCAAAAGTAAAAGCGTATACTCAAAATTGTATGAAGAAGAGGAAACTATACCAGATACGATCAAAACAAATAGTTGAGAACCATAAAACTCTTTTCAGATTCAACCATGATATATTTCACCATTATTCCTACAAGAGAATAAATACAAAAAATATAAAGATAGTCATCACAAAATAGGAAATAGGTATTCAAGAAGATGAGAGTGTAGACAATTATAAGAAGGCTATTGATATTATAAGAATATGCTGAATATTATTATGCATATTCTATATTATATCAATTATCACACAATCCTCTATGTATTCCATTCATTATTATATACCTGTATATTTTCTATGTATATGATGACACTATCTCTCTTGTGCTCTTAAATTATTCGTATTTCTCTGGTAAATTGTCACTCTTTCACTTCATTCTTTCTTTATTGATTCATACAATAATTACATCATCAAAATGATAGGGAGAGAAAAAATAAGGTAACCTTGTGCTATTCCTCTCCCAAATTTAGATAAGGTTAGACATAGTCCGAAATAGGTTAAGCCTTGTAGTTGTTCACTTCACAGAGTTTTCATTCCTTAATTATTTTCACAAAGTAAATTTTTGAATTTAGATGCTTCAAAATCAAACATATAAGAAATATCTCACATTATTATTACTGAAATAGGAAATATTCGCATATTTAATAAATACTACCCTCTATATACTTTATTTACTAATATCGGGGCACCGAGCTTCGCTCGTTATTTTTATTTATTAATAAACAGAACACAATTCTCTAAAATGATCGTGTTTATATTTTACAGCTGGCTATACGTCGGCTTATGAATTTCGGGGATGCGATATTTTGATTTTCCACAGAATCACTCGCTCACTTTTTACTATCCACAGACGACGAAAGTATCAGCTGTTTCAGCCGACGATGAATTATCCTTTTAATGTCGTTCAGCGAGCCAAGGATGAGACCTAGTGCAATCGAATTTTTATATCATAAACCTACTATGTTCCAAATTTCGTGAAAATCGTTAGAGCTGTTTTCGAGATCCGTTGAAAATAAATAACCAGATATAAACATATAAACAGACATACAGAAATTGCTCGCTTAATATAATAGGATTATATACCTGTATACTTTCTATGTATATGATGTCACTATCTCTCTCGGGATTTCACATTATTTGTATTTCTCTGTTATATTATCACTCTGTTGGTTTGTGTTGAAATGTACAAACTTTCTCTTTCAAGATTTGTATTTATACTGTCATAGAGGAAAGATATCATAAGAATGATCAGGATATAAATTGCTATAGTGAGGTCCACGTTATAATGATGTGTTTGTTTAGCAATGGTATTGCTATCCTTGTCTATCATTCAACAAAGCGAAGAGCGCTATCTCTTTCTCGCTTTGCTCTGTTGCCAGATCGTCTTCCAACACTATAGAATTATCTATTGATAAACAAAATATTACATCTAAAGTATGAAAATTCAATATGAAATTATTGAAAAATATAATTTCTTGCTTAATAAAATATAATTGATAAAAAAATAATAATATCGAGTGACCTGGCTGGCTCAGGGGTCTGATGTCAGAGTTTTCAGGTCGCAACTGATTAATTTCAGGGCCTGTGACATGACCTAAAGACTGCTTTTTAGGCAGCCGGGACCGACGGCTTAACGTGTCCATCCGAAACACGGGTGTGGCCCGAGATAAATATCTTGCCCGGCCGGGATTTGAACCCGGGCTTCTGAATCATAAAGCCAGCATCTGATCCACTCGATTATGGCCACTCCATATAATTGATTATTTTAAACGAGAATGAACGGTTAATATTGCATCAGTAAACCTAGCTGTATCAACTACCGTCTATAGAAGGCATCGACAAGACAGAGGATCGCCAACGGTTTTACCCTATCTTTCTCCACTGCCATTATGAAGTTCGATGATTATTTATTATTTATTATTCATTATTCATTTATTAGATAGAGCGAACAATACAATAGTCGGAAAAGAAAAAAAAGTCTATTGCCCAAAACTTCTTCAATTTCCTGATTTTGTCACAAATCGTCCAAATATTATGTAGGTTATGTTCATTTCAATTTCAACACCAAATCTTCAATCATATTGATTTTGTAATTACACGTCCATGATTCCACTTACTGGTTTCAAGCATATAGATATTTATACATATATGATATGATCATAATCTATACATAATGAACGAAAGAATATTGGCTTATACACATAGGGGATAGGAATTTCACGAATGACGCATCATCACGTCTCAACTACTCAAACAAAGCGGATGGCGGTATCTCTTTCTCGCTTTGCTCTGTTGCCAGATCGTCTTTCAACAATGTAGAATTATTCATTAATCAACAAAATATTAATTAAAAATGTATTGTGAAACTATTGAAAAATAGAATATTTTGCTTAATAAAATATGATTTATCATTTTAAACTAGAATGAACCGTTAAAACATTAATAAACCTGTATCAGCTACCGTCTATAGAAGGCATTGACAAGACAGAGGATCGGCAACGTTTTTCTCCTATGTTTCTCCACTGCCATTATAACGTGGACCTAATTAATAGATGAAGTTCAATAATGATCATATTCTGTAACATAATAAAGGAAAGAATATTGGCTTATACACATAGGGGATAGGAAATTCATGTTTGACGCATCATCACGTCTCAACTACTCAACTGATTAACTTGAAATTTTGCATATAGATTTTTAATTCACCAAATTCTTATAGGCCTGTATTAAACTCTTCAAAATTCCATCACATCAAGTTTTCAGTTTGTCAAGTTTTTAATTGTCCTTTCTTTTTGTCCTTAATTGTTATCTTCTTGTCTACAATATGACTAGTAGTTCTGTGAACAGTAGACCTCACGCAGTATTCTCATCCACAAGTACCTGATTGAAACTATAGACCTTACGGAAATACAGTAATAGACTGGCTTCTCGACACATCTGTGTAATCACTTGTCAGCTGATTTATGATGAATAATTCTATAGTCTGATTTTACTCTAATATTGGCGTATGAAGAATGCTCCTTTTTCCTTTCATATTATCCTTGAAATGCAAAATTTCAAAAAACCTTGTATATACGTCGACGCGCAATTAAAAAAGGAGCATACCTGTCAAATTTCATGAAAATCTACTACCGCGTTTCGCCGTAAATGCGCAACATATAAACATATAAACATTAAAACATTTTAACATTAAGAGAAATACCAAACCGTCGACTTGAATCTTAGACCTCACTTCGCTCGGTCAATGAAGGAAAGAACTGGCTTATTCACATACGGACTAGGAAATTCACGAATGACGCATCATCACGTCTCAACTACTCAACTAATTAACTTAAAATTCCGCATATAGATTCTCAATTCACCAAGGATGGTTATAGGCCTATTTTCAATTCTTCAAGATTTCATCACGTCAAGTTTTTATATTGAACCCTTGCGGAGCACGGGTTACTTGCTAGTCATACATATGATAAGATATGATTGATATATGCTATCATAGATATTTTCCCAGCGTAATTTTCATATCTCACACATTACGGTTAACCCTAATTCAGCAGAGTCGATCTATCGCATATTTTATGAACGCCAGTTGTGTTATAATCACGTTTATAACCGGCCGTTAATATTTAATTACCATCAATAAATAACCGGCCACTAGGGCGATAACGATTGTTCAAAAATAATCCGCCGATAATTGAACACACCTGAACTTTCAGCTAAATGGGAATCGGCCACAAAATGGCGTCGCCTCAAAATTTATCGCGTAAAACGCAATAAATTGAGCATCGTTTTGCGGTTCTCAGTTGCTCTGTGTTGCTGTGTAAAAGCTCGCATTAAAATTCATGAAATGGTCGCTGAAAATTAGTCGTCGCCATTAAATTAATTTGTTATGATAATGTATTAACTATTTTAACGGATATGTGTATACAGTACATGGGAAGGATTCCTTGTGTTTTGTGGTGGTTTCAACTCATTTATGTGATGGAAGGGAGGGAATTTGAGAAAAATTTGTCAATTTTGTTGTTGATAATGTTGGAATGGAGTTGAGAAATGTTATCATAGCCTTCTTTATCAGTATACTTAGCTTGCTATAGCAGCTGCAGTGTTTGGCAATGGTATTGCTATCCTTGTCTATCATTCAACAAAGCGGAAAGAGCTGTCTTTCAACAATGTAGAATTATTTATTAACAAAAAATTCATCTTAATTCTGTAAATTCATTGTGAAATTATTGGAAAATATAATTTCTTGCTTAATAAAACATAATTATTAAAACATAGCATGCTGGCAGTGTTTGGCAATGGTATTGCTATCCTTGTCTATCATTCAACAAAGCAGAAAGAGCTGTCTTTCAACAAGGTAGAATTATTTATTAACAAAAAAGAAATGCATCTTAATTATGAAAATTCATTGTGAAATTATTGGAAAATATAATTTATTGCTTAATAAAACATAAGTATTGATTGTTTTAAACGAGAATGAACAGTTAATATAAGATCAATAAACCTGTATCTGCTACCGTCTATAGAAGGCATTGACAAGACAGAGGATCGGAAACGTTGTTCTGCTATCTTTTTCCCTGCCATTTCAACGTGGACCTCACTCTAGGCTCATATCTGTACGAGAATGAGTTCTGTCATCCTTCATTGGACTATTATGGTGGGTTGCATATTATTTCAATCCCAGGTATTCGAAAAATAATAAATCTTCATTAATAAATCACGATAGGATTAGATTAGAGCTCCTAGTTGATTAGAGCTCCGGATTGATGCAACCCACTAATAGAGTTGCATTGATATTAAACAAATTCAGAAAATAAATAAATCTCTCCCACTGGCTTTAGACCAGATCTCATTATGGAGAATATTATTCTGTGGGAAGATCATAGCACTATCACTTGATATTGGAGATTGTATAGTTTGTGTCTGTATGAATAAACTAGTTCTGTGAACAGTAGACCTCGCGCTCAGTGTGTTACATTTACCTGTTGTTATGTTTTCTCAAAAATTAATAAATAATTTATCAATTAAAAATGTCTAGAAAAAAACCTAAATAAACATAGAGCTTTCTGTCCTATCGTACCGTGACGTGTCTCCCCGGAATGTGAGTGTGAGCGCTGTTATCAGGTCTGGCTGCAACTGTCTACAACGTTGATGGAAAGATACAATTTTCAAGATGTTCGATATTTTTGAACGGGTAGTATTATTGACCGAGCGAAGTGAGGTCTAAGATTCAATTCGACGGTTTGGCATTTCTCTGTTTAAATGTTTACGGGCCGTTTGCACAGTTACAGTTTAAACTGAATTTCATTTTAAACTGGTTTAAATCCGTACCAAGTATCGATTGTTATAATGTGGTTCATTTTGAGTTTAAGCCACCAGCTGATTGAATTCAGTTTGAGCTTTGACTGAGCAAACGGCCCTAAATGTGCAAATGTTTCAATGTTTATATGTTGCGCATTTACTTCAAAACGCGGTAATAGATTTTCATGAAATTTGACAGGTATGTTCCTTTTTTATTGCGCGTCGACGTAAATACGAGGTTTTTGAAATGTTGCATTTCAAGGATAATGTAAAAGAAAAAGGAGCCTCCTTCATACGCCAATATTAGAGTAAAAATCAGACTATAGAAATATTAATCATAAATCAGCTGACAACTGATTACACAGATGTGTGGAGAAGCCAGTCTATTGCTGTATTTCCATAAGGTCTATAGTTTCAATCAGGTACTTGTGGATGAGAATACTGCGTGAGGTCTACTGTTCACAGAACTACTAGTACATTCAAAACCAATGATTATTATGCTTGATTTCTGATTTTTGGATGAAATTAGTTCAGAGATAAGTTCCAACCTTACTTTGGAGGTTTTTACAAAAAGAGAACTGATAACCTCTTATATGACAACCTTCAAATGGATAATCATGTGTCTGGATTAGTCTCCTCAATTCTAGGGCATTATTGGTTAGTGCATAGTCGATAAAACATTTCTTTACCGTCAAAAGCCGTTAGGAATTAAGTTTGTTTTTCGTTAATTCATCAAAATTATACTTTTAATATGTGAATATCTCCTATTAGTTATAATAATGTAAAATATTCCTTCAATGTTTAGTTTTGAAGCATCTAAATTTTAAAATCTACTTTGTGAGAATACTTAAGGACTGGAAATTTTGTGAATTGAAGAAAAATTAATAATAATTTATTAATTAATTGACTCGACCTATTTCGGACTATGTGTTATCTGAATTTTTGAGAGGAATAGCACAAGGTTACCTTATTTTTCCTCTCCCTATCATTTTGATAATGTACTTGTATAAATGAATAAAGAATACAAGCACATTACGGTTTCCATGATGAAAGCAGTGGGTCATCTTCATTGTTGACGATTATTTCTTGTTATCTTTCCTGTTCTTTTATTCTCTCTACTTTTTGGTAGAGAGTTAGTGGGGAGGATATTTTTAATATTCTTTCCGAAGAATGGACATTGATATGTCCAAAGCTCCGTCAATTTATGTAGATGCTTAACAATATAATTATCTATAGTTATTATATTACAAATTACTGTTTCATATCATATACAGTTCAATAATTATTTTCTTAGTCTATATTATGTAAATTCATCTATAATTTTGCTGTATTGTAAGCTATTGTATATAAGTGTATAAGCCAGTATATATTGTAATCTACATAAATAAAGTACTCAATCAATCAATCAATCTCTCTTCCTCTCTCTCAATCTCTCTCTTCTTGTGTCCTTTTTCTTCCTGTCCCCTTCATTCTATTCACTCTATGTGGATATGGTCTCTACCTGATCATCACCTCAGCTGCACCCAAAACTATGAAAAAACCTTTGGACCCCAGCTGAGTTCCTCTGTCGGTCTCATTAATGTGACATTTTCTATCTTCTTTCTCAATTTATCTATTCTTTTATAGCCTCTTCACATATCCAGCTATAATTGTGTTCTATAACAAGGTAATGCTCTGGTACTGTTAGTCCAAGTTTCAAAATTACTTCGAAATTAAAAGTAATGGTAATTATTATGATGATGATGGAGAATTAAGCGAGACAGAGACAAAGTTGACGATGATGATGTAGAATCGACTAAGAAGTAAGCGGAGAGAGACAAACGACAAAGTAAAAAGGAATTCTGAATTGCCGTGTGGACATGAATGACCATAGATGAAGATTTAGAACGAAAACTCGTTTTTTAGACTCTCTTTCTCTCTTTCTCTCTTTCCCTCTTTCTCTCTCACTATCTCTTTCTTATAGAAACGAGAAAACTCGTTTAGATTGGACTCTTGTACCTCTAATTTGACATAGTTACCACCTCAACATCCATTCGACTAACGACTATGTTCTCTGTGGGTGTTCACTCAGCTTCTCCTTGTTGTTCTCTTACAGTGTGGTCCACGTTATAATGGCAGTGGAGAAAGATGGGAGAACAGCGTTGCCCATTCTCTACCTTGCCACTGCCTTTTATAGAGGATAGCTGATACCGGTATATCTGAATTTATTAGGCATTACTAATTATACCGGTATTTATTAGATTTACATTCTTGTTGAGAATAATCAATTATATTTTATTCGTTGAAGAAATATATTTTTCAATAAGTGTACGAATATTTAATTTATAATTATTATTAAACGAAATTCCAATTAAATGCTGTAAATCACAATTGAATTGAGGAAATCGAATATTACAGATGGAAATAAAGTGAGAGTTTCATTTGTTCAAATGCTAATTAATGAATAATTATTATTAAACGAAATTCCAATTAAATGCTGCAATTCACCCACGAAGACTTCTGCTACTGCAAATATTGACAACAGGGTAAACAGCTAGATAGAAATTCGATGAGCGCTACTATACAAAAATTATTTGTCAGCCCGGGAATCGAACCCAGTACCTCCTAATTGAATGAAATGAGCGCCGCTTACCAGAGATTGTCAGTTTGGTGTGAGGGTAAGCACTCCTGACCGGCAATTGGGAGGTACTGGGTTCGATTCCCGGGCTGACAAATAATTTTTGTATAGTGGCGCTCATCGAATTTCCATCTAGCTTTTTGTGTAGTTGAGAAGTTGATATTGTGGTAATTATTCATATTGAATGAAAGAAACTAAGAAATTGTCAAAAACCACAGATTTATTGATACTTAGAAAGACCGGTTTCGGTTATTACACCATTGTCAATCTCTGATAAACCTACTCAAAACCTACACTTAATCTCTGATATACATTGTTTATCAGAGATTGACAATGGTGTGATAACCGAAACCGGTCTTTTTAAGTATCAATAAATCTGTGGTTTTTGACAATTTCCTAGTCTTTTTCATTCAATATGAATAATTACCACAATATCAACTTCTCAACTACACAAAAAGCTAGATGGAAATTCGATGAGCGCCACTATACAAAAATTATCTGTCAGCCCGGGAATCGAACCCAGTACCTCCCAATTGCCGTCATTCCATCTAGCTGTTTAACCTGTTGTCAATATTTGCAGTAGCAGAAGTCTTCGGGGTGATTTACAGCATTTAATTGGAATTCGTTTAATGATAATTATTCATTAATTAGTATTTGAACAAATGCAACTCTCAATTTATTTCCATCTGTAATATTCGATTTCCTCAATTGAGATTGAATATTGTGCTAATTGATCACGATATATCTGACAACGTTGCGTAGGTAATCAAGTCTTGATAATCGCATTATATAGCCGAAACATGACATGATTAAATTATTTTAGAAAAGGTACTTTGATTCTATTCTATTCTATTTATATTTTAGTCTTTTTTTCTCTACATCCAATGACCTAAGAAAGCAGCCACAATTATTTGTAATTTAAGGCAGCAGTAACACCAAACAATATTAGAAAAGATCTGGTATTTCAGAGTTCCAAGATACATTGAGTACTAATTATCTATATTTCCAAGACCTATAAGTTCCAACTATCTACATTCCCAAAATACATTACTAGTAGTTCTGTGAACAGTAGACCCAACGCAGTATTCTCATCCACAAGTACCTGATTGAGACTTTAGGCCTTATGGAAATACAGCAATAGACTGGCTTCTCCACACATCTGTGTAATCACTCGTCAGCTGATTTATGATGAATAATTCTATAGTCTGATTTTTACTCTAATATTGGCGTATGAGAGAGGGTCCTTTTTTCTTTTATATTATCCTTGGAATGCAAAATTTCCAAAAACCTTCTATATTCGTCGACGCGTAATTAAAAAAGGAAAATACCTTTCAATTTTCATGAAAATCTATTACTGCGTTTCGCCGTAAATGCGCAACATATAAATATAAAAACATTTAAACATTAAAATATAAACATTAAGGGAAGCCAAACCGTCGACTTGAATCTTAGACCTCACTTCGTTCGGTTAATAAAATTTATATATTTATTTATTTATAGATACAATCGTTTCCACCTGTGTTGGTCATCATCAGACTGTAGGAATTTACTCCAATGTCCTACTCTAATGTCTAAGTATGGATATGCAACAGAATAACCACGTTAAATATTTTGTTATTTTTAAAGAGTGATTTAATTATTCATTTAAAGGGTACTTGGATTTATAGGTTCATCTATAGTCTTTTTTCCTCTAAATCTGATGATCTCTAAATGTAACCTCAATTCGTGATCCAAGGCAGTAATACCACCAAACAATATTGGAAGATATTTGGTATTTTATAAGTTACTAGCCGTCAGGCTCGCTTCGCTCGCCATATCCGTCTAGCCCCTGGACCCCTCGACTGGATCGTCCAAGAATGAGATAAGCAGGCTCGATTCGCTCGCCTGCATTTTTTATTTGAGCATTTTTATCATATGTTAGAACAATCCAGTCGGGGGTCCAGACTAAACGTCTGGCTAAACGGATATGGCGAGCGAAGCGAGCCTGACGGCTAGTAATATAATATTCCCAGGATTGAAGTAGCAGTGCCCAATCAATCTTTCCGCGATAAATGCATTTAAATCTTCAACTTGGTGCCAACCTAACAAAGTCAACTCAACTTAATGCCAACCTGACAAAATTATTAATTTAGTTGTCAGTTAAGAACTGTTTTGAAGAGGTACTCTATCTAGATTATAGTTCTATAGTAACATAATGATATGGAAATTTCAATTATAATTAAGAGATTGGGAGAAGAAGAATATACATGCTAAAAGACGAACTTTAAACCCTTAAAAACAACCCTTAGAGTTAAAATATTGCCAAAAGATTTCTTAGTGCGCCTCTAAAGGGCCAACTGAACATACCTACCAAATTTGAACGTTTTTGGTTCGGTAGATTTTTAGTTATGCGAGTGAATTTTTGGGGATTTCCCTCACTATAGTGAGGTCCATGTTATAATGGCAGTGGATAAAGATAGGAAAACAGTGTTGCTGAGTCTCTGCCATAAATAATTATATTTCTACAATGTTAAAAACAGATTTGGCATCGTTGCGGAGCTAGAAAAGGATAGTACCACCTGCTTTGTCGAATGATAGACAAGGATAGCAACACCAAAGTTAATCAAATACTGTCATTATAACGTGGACCTCACTATGGAAACTAAGCAGGTAATTAATGGTTATGGTTATGGCACCTGAAACAATCCATTCCCGAGCATATAATCGTAATTATATCGGTTCTACTCTAAAAATTCCATTCTCATTTCAGAAACTCAGCAGGTATTAGAAATAATGCTTATGACACTCATGATCAGCTAGCTATTCTAGAGCTCGTAATTATATTCATTCCGTGTCCAATAACTTACTTGAGAAACATTTTATTAAAGGACGGCCCTCAAATGGGTGTGACCAATTCAGAATATAATACTACACATATTATTTCCTACAGTTACGTTGGAAAGTGGCCATTGCTGCACTGATTACAGAACGCAAAGAATCACTTTTCCGCTCTAGTGCGGGAAAAATTTTTCTGGACTCCAGATTTGCAACATGGCAACGCAAAATACTTAGTAGGTTATATGGAGCAACAGTGCAGCAAAATCAAAATGAAGTTGGTAACAGTGACTGCTGTGGCTGCTATAGTGAGCAACGAAGCACAACGCGCTAATTATTATTCATTATATATTATAACCAAGGACAACGAGGACTTTAGGATTTAGGATTAAGGTTTTTATCAATAATAAAATTACACAGAAAACATTTGATAGATTTCAGGCAATTTTACCCATAATTACCCACTTTTCATATTCAATGGTAACTGTAGGAGAAACTTAATGTTAAATACGTGCGCAAAGTTCCTCTGCTGCACTCAAGAAACCATTCCGCCCTCGCCTACGGCTCGGGCGTAAACGTTTCTTTCGGTGCAGCAAACTGACACTTTGCGCACTAGTTGCACAAATAACTATTTTGAATTGGTCACCAAAGTGAGGTCTACGTTATAATGACAAAGGATGAAGATAGAAGAATAGCGATGCCGATTCTCTGCATTGATTAATTATATCTCTACACTGTCAAAGATATAATTGGCATCGTTGTGAACCTAGAAAAGGAAAGTACCACCGGCTTTGTCGAATGATTGACAAGGATACCAAAACCAAAGTTGATCAAATACTGTCATTATAACATGGACCTCACTATAGAATTTAAAGAGGCTGGTTTGCAAAGATTTAAGAGATCTAGCCCCTGTTGCACAAAAGCCGGTTCAATTTTAACCAATCAGAGAAGACAATTTTGATAAGACGGTTTCTATGATTGGTTATTCTTTCCATCTTTCTTTTTTTTCATCTTCTCCTTCTTCTTCTTCTTCTTTTTTCTTCTTCTTTGTTTTCTTCTTCTTCTTCTTCTTCTTCTTCTTCTTCTCTTCTTCTTCTTCTTCTTCTTCTTCATCATCATCATCTTCACTTCATCACCACTTTCATCTCTCTCTTCTTCTCCTTCTTCTTCCTTCTCCTTCTTCTTCCTTCTCCTTCTTCTCCTTATTCTCTTCATCCAACACTATACTTCTAACAAGTAGTAGTAACTTACACGTCTCCTATCACACGACACACGTCTCAGAATAACCGAACAAAAAAGCGACACCACCCCAAAAAAAATACGTCAACATCGATTCTGTCATATTCACGCCAAATATTGGAATCGACTTCCCCCAATCCCCTATTATAGCTCTTACGTTTTCAACGCCTTCAGACCCCCCGGTGATCAACCAACCGTCTAAACATCTCCTCCTCACTCCTTATCATCCTCCTCCTCCTTCTCCTCCTCCTCCTTCTCCACCACCTCTTCACCCTCCTCCACTGCCTTCTCTTCATCTTCCTCCTCCATCTCCTTCTCCTCTTCCTCATCCTCCTCATCCTCCTTCTTCTCCTCTTTCTCATTCTCCTCCTTCACATCTTCTTCTTCCTCATCTCAAAATACGTCAAGCGACGCGTCAAAACGACGTCGCGACGCTACTAACAAGCTCTACTGCCTGCGCTCCCTTTCAAAACACTTCGCCTCTCTGGAAATCTATCTACATGTACATGATATTTTGGAATAAATATCAGTATCCATTCATATACAGGGTGTTCTGAAAAAAAGGTGCCCATAAATATAAAAATCTGTCAAGCTCTCCATTTTACTTTCCTTGCCCCTATTACCATAGGATGGTAAGGAAAGTATTGCTTTCCGAAAAAATTAAGGTACCCCAATTTCTGAATTTCCATGCGTTTCAAGGTCACCTGAGTCCAAAAACATGTTTTTCGAGTATTGGTCTGTATGTGTGTGTGTGTGTGTGTGTATGAGTGTATGTGCGTCTGTGTACACGATATATCATCTCGCAATAAACGGAATGTCTTGAAATTTGGAACGTAAGGTCCTTACACTATAAGGATCCGACACGAACAATTTCGATCAAATGCAATACAAGATGGCGTCTAAAATGGCTAAAATGTTGTCAAAAACAGGGTTTTTCGCGATTTTCTCAGAAATGGCTCCAACGATTTTGATCAAATTCATACGTAAAATAGTCATTTAGAAGCTCTATCAACTGCCACAAGTCTCATATCTGTAAA
Source organism: Nilaparvata lugens (assembly GCF_014356525.2). NCBI lineage: Eukaryota > Metazoa > Arthropoda > Insecta > Hemiptera > Delphacidae > Nilaparvata > Nilaparvata lugens. The sequence goes on from NC_052504.1 coordinate 2,839,670, forward strand.
AATTTCAGGAGCTCCGTCCCATCTATACAAAGTTTGATTTTAGATTTCAAATTATCAGGTCTCAGATATGATTTAAACGAAAAATTTCGAATGAAGAAGATCGAGCATGAAAATCTCTACAATTAATGTCTAGTAACATTTTCACCTAAAATTGAAAATAAACTTGAAATTCGAGAAAATGTGATTATTCAATTGCAAACTGTTGGCAACTGTTGATTCTATTGAATCATTCACTATGAAGAGATAGCAGACCTCGTGTCTCCAGCGTTATCGTCCTGTCACCAGCTGGCTCAGATTTTTGAATAGTGGACTTGAGATGCGCGTGACCACTAGCGTCAGGTGATCAATTTTCTTAACGGCAAGGAAAGTTGTGTGAGTGCGCCACACCAGATTTTTTCATGCGTTTTGTATATAATTGGGAATATTACTTTCCTTGCCCTATTACCATAGGTAAGGAAAGTATTGCTTTCCGAAAAAATAAAGATACCCCAATTTATAAATTTCTATACGTTTCAAGGTCCCCTGAGTCCAAAAAAAATGTTTTTTGGGTATTGGTCTGTATGTGTGTGTGTGTGTGTGTATGAGTGTATGTGCGTCTGTGTACACGATATCTCATCTCCCAATTAACGGAATGTCTTGAAATTTGGAACTTAATGTCCTTACACTATAAGGATCCGACACGAACAATTTCGATTGAATGTAATTCAAGATGGCGGCAAAAATGGCGAAAATGTTGTCAAAAACAGGGGTTCTCTAGATTTTCTCAAAAATGGTTCCAATTTTGATCAAATTCATACGTAGAATAGTCATTGATAAGTTCTATCAACTGCCACAAGTCTCATATCTGTAAAAATTTCAGGAGCTCCGTCCCATCTATACAAAGTTTGATTTTAGATTTCAAATTATCAGGTCTCAGATATGATTTAAACGAAAAATTTCGAATGGAAAAGATTGAGCATGAAAATCTCTACAATTAATGTCTAGTAACATTTTCACCTAAAATTGAAAATAAGCTTGAAATTCGAGAAAATGTGATTATTCAATTGCAAACTGTTGGCAACTGTTGATTCTATTGAATCATTCACTATGAAGAGATAGCAGATCTCGTGTGTCTCCAGCGTTATTGTCCTGTCACCAGCTGGCTCAATCTTTGAATAGTAGACTTGAGATGCGCGTGAACACTAGCGTCAGGTGATCAATTTTCTTTACGGCAAGGAAAGTTGTATGAGTGCGCCACACCAGATTTTTTCATGCGTTTTGTATATAATTGGGATTATTTTTTAAGGTTACGTTTGTCTATGGTAGACTTATACTACATCTTTCTCTTCGAAATCAAATTTCTCTTCGAATACAAATTCTGTAGAGAAATATTCTGTGTTTATTGTCCTTTTAACATAGTAAATCTGCTACAAACTTTAATGGAACTCTATCTCTATTCTGTATAGGGCTACTTGTAATATAAATATGAAGAAAAATAAAACTTCATATCACTCAAAAATGGCATAAAAGTCTGGAACATGTTGTGATAAAATATTTTAAAAGGGTACTGAGATTTTTATTTTTCTTTATATTTAATGGAACTTGTTTTTCGGGACCAAGTTTCGCGTATTTCGTCACATATCTCAAAAATTACTTTAGATAGCGGTCTGGAAACGGGATCATTTTATTTCTCAGTTTATTTTACATAAAGTACGCTGAATTTAACATCTTAATTAACAGCCAACAAATACCCGTAGGGCAGGGGAACTGAAATTCAGACGAAATCTTTCGCCCTGTATAACTTGGAAACCAAGCATTTTTGGACCTTATGTTAATTGAAACTTTTTTTCTTCTTTTGATGTGAGGAATCACGCCCTGACTGATGGGCACCTTTTTCAGAACACCCTGTATACAAACTATATATTCATGATTTATATAATCCCTCAAGATGGATAATAGAGAGGGAAAATATAAATGTAGGTGTATTTAAAGTGTTCGTGGAATTACGACGTATACAGCCCTGAGAGACTTATGATCTGTCTCTCTGAAACGTTTATATTTTGCAATATTTATATACCTTCAATTCCATCAGAGAAATACTAGTAGTTCTGTGAACAGTAGACCTCACGCAGTATTTCCATCCACACTTCGCTCGGTCAATAAGAGTAACTAGTATTTCTGTGAACAGTAGACCTCACGCAGTATTCTCATCCAAAAGTACCTGATTGAAACTATAGACCTTATGGAAATACAGCAATAGACTGGCTTCTCCACACATCTGTGTAATCACTTGTCAGCTGATTTATGATGAATAGTTCTATAGTCTGTTTTTTGACCGAGCGAAGTGATGTTTAAGATTCAACTCGACGGTTTGGCATTTCTCTTAATGTTTAAATGTTTGTATGTTGCGCATTTACAGCGAAACGCGGTAATAGATTCTCATTTAATTTGACAGGTATGTTCCTTTTTGAATTGCGCGTCGACGTATATACAAGGTTTTTGGAAATTTTGTATTTCAAGGATAATATAAAAGGGAAAAGGAGCCTCCTCCATACGCCAATATTAGAGTAAAAAACAGACTATAGAATTATTCATCATAAATCAGCTGACAAGTGATTACACAGATGTGTGGAGAAGCCAGTCTATTGCTTTATTTCCATAAGGTCTATAGTTTCAATCAGGTACTTTCGGATGAGAATACTGCGTGAGGTCTACTGTTCACAGAAATACTAGTTACTCTTATTGACCACCGAGCGAAGTGTGGTCTAAGATTCAAGTCGACGGTTTAGCATTTATCTTAATGTTCAAATGTTTAAATGTTCAAATGTTTATATGTTGCGCATTTACGGCGAAACGCGGTAATAGATTTCCATGAAATTTGACAGGTATGTTCCTTTTTTAATTGCTCGTCGACTTATATACAAGGTTTTTTTGGAAATTTTCATTTTAAGGAAAATATAAAAGGAAAAAGGAGCCTCCTTCATAAGCCTATATAGACTATGAATTGCATGCCTTATTGAATGCAATTTTTATGCTATATTAAATAGGATGCAAAGAACTTAATAACAGCTTGTCTGGGCGCCTAGATGTCTTCTGTTTTTCTGGTTTTCTCGCGCTGAATTCCGGAAAGCGTTATATGATAATTAAATCTTGTGTAAGCATGATCTGATCAAATAAATAGTTGGTGTATCAGTGTGGATGTGCTTATGGTTTGGGACGTCGTTCAGTTATAAATGTTATTTATTCTATTGATGAAATTTTTGTTCATTATCTGTTATTATATTCTTTAATTTTTATAAATTTTGAATTCACAATTTATTTTATTTTTACTTTTTTCACAAGTATTTGAAATCTTTCTATTTCCCATTTTCGAATTGGGTGGTATTTTTGTTGTTTATTTTATTCATTATTGCATAAGTTCGTATTATTTTTATCATTATTCCCCTTTTTTCATTCGTATCCGTACAATTTTTATTGTTAAGGAGAAATATTTGGGGAAACCCGTTGTCTCCATTGTTAATAAATGAATGATCAATTGAATGAATTATTGATTGCGTGCAATAACGCATGCATTTAATAACTGAAATAATATAGTATTGTCTCTCGAACTTTCTCTGCTTTGAACTTGGGCTGTCCTGTTGCCAGTATGTCTTGAAGGAGATTAGCTTTTGATGTTAGTATTTTTGATACACCAACCCCAACAGCCATTAGCCGTTTTCACACCGATATCTCGCCGACACAACAAACAGACAGGATTTAATCTGATGGACAGTATAAGAGGAGGCTGCGGTTTATAACTGCTCGAGGTCTACTGTTCATAGAACTACTAGTTATATACCTTTAATTCCATCAAAGAAATATAAGGAGGTTTCAAGTATACATATAGACTACATATTTGTGAGAAGATATAATATACTACAGATTGTATACAACTCAGCAATTGGCTTGTCAATACATGGGAGGTTATAAGAGTATATATACATATAGGCTACATATTTGTGAAAATATATAATATACAGATTGTATACGACTCGGCGATTGGCTTGTCAATAGAAGTATGACACCCTCCATCTTGGATAATATTATAGGAAGGCGTATGCCTTGATTTTGACAGCTTGTAGAAAGCTTTCTTGGAGGGTGTAGAAAATCAGTTATGAGTTGTCACCTCTGATATACAGTAGTCAGATTCATTATAAAATGTCAGCAGTGATTGGATGGGATTAAAATTGATGTTATATTGATAAGAGATGCAGCGTTGAGATGTCGCTTTCGTTGTAACATTGTGAGAGATTTATTTGAAATATTGTGGAGAGGATTGAGGAGGTGGAGGAGGAGAAGGAGAAGAGATAGTAGGAGTAGGAGGAGGAGAAGGAGAAGAGATAGTAGGAGTAGGAGGAGGAGAAGGAGAAGAGATAGTAAGACAAGAAAGAGGAGGAGGAGGAGGAGTAGGAAATGGTGGTGGATGAGGAAAATGAGAAGGAAGAGGAGTAGTAGATAGACAGAGAGAGGAGAAAAAAGGAGAAGAAGAAGTTGGAGAAGAAAAAGGGGAGGAGTTGAAGGAGAAAGAGGAGGTGGGAGAGGTGATGAAGGAGGAGAAGGAGGAGAAAGTTGAAGAGATGAAGGAGAAGGAGGAGAAGAAGAAGGAGAAGTTGAAAGAGGAGGAGAAGGCGAAAAGGAGAAGTGGGAGAAAGTTGACAAGAGGAGAAGTAGGAGAAGGAGGAGAAGGTTGAGGAGATGGAGGAGAAAGAGGTGTTGGAGGAGAATAGGAGAAGCAGGAGAAGGGGAAAGAGGAGAAGGTGGAGGAAGATGAGAAGGACAAATGGAGAAGAAAGGAGAAGGTTGAGGAGAGAAGAAGGATGAGAAGGTTGAGGAGATGGAGGAGGAGGAGGGTGAGGAGAATAGGAGAAGGAGGAGAAGGTTGAGGAGATGGGAGAGAGAGAGAAGAGGTGGAGGATAAATAGAGAAGGAGGAGAAAGTTGTGAAAAGGAGAAGGAGGAAGGAAGAAGGAGGATAAATAGAGAAGGAGGAGAAGGTTGAGAAAAGGAGAAGGAGGAAGGAAGAGAAGAACGAAAAGAAGGAGATGGTGGAGAAGGGGGAAAAAGAAGGATGAGAAGGATGTGGAGGAGAAGAAAGAGGAGAAGAAGGAAGTGAAAAAGGAGAAAGCAGTAAAGGAGAAGTAGCACGTAAAGAAAAGGAAGAGGAAAACATAGAGAAGAAAGAATTGATGAAGAGGAAGAGAAAAGGAGAAGGTAGGTGTTCAGATTGTGAGGGGGGGCATGAAAGGGGTCTTGTTCGATTCAGGGAGTAGAAGGGAGGGTGAATGTTATTCGAGGTAGACAAACAACAATTCAAACAATTTGTTGACACGATGTGTTATGTCACTGGCTTTGCTTGTTCGGTGAGGAGGAGGAGGTGGAGGAGTAGGAGGAGAAGGAGGAGGAGGAGGAGGAGGGTTGTAACTCGAATATTTTAAATGTAAACAGCCATTATGTGGTACATCATTTTGAAGGCCTTTTTATAACAAGGAAGATGACATCAATAAAAATTATCTATGATACTTTTATCCAAAATGGCTGCTGATTGAAGTTTTAGTTTTAAAGAAATAATTGATAAAGTTCAATCAGCTGTCATTTTGGATAAAAGTATCATAGAACATTTCTATTGATGTCATCTTTCTTGTATTAGAAAGGACTTCAAAATGATATACCACACAATGGGTGTTCACATTCAAAATATTCGACCTACGACCCCTAAGTCACCCCTTATGAGGGGTTGAAATTCAGTTGTACGTCAAAGGGTGGAGTATTTGACCATATCTTATCCTGAAAGTTACAGTATTGTATCTACAACAGTCTCCAACTTATTGAAGGGTTCCCATACAAATGACTCACTCTGTATATCAATATATATCAATAATTGACCGAGCGAAGTGAGATTCAAGTAGACGGTTTTGCATTTCTCTTCGGGATGTTTATATGTTTATAAATTTTAGTTTATTTTTATGTTCCGCATTCACGGCGAAACGCATCAATATATTTTCATGGAATTTGACAGGTATGTTACTTTTTGAATTTCGCGTCGACGTATACATACGGTTTTTTAAAATTTTGCATTTTAAGGACAATACAAAAGGAAAAGGAGTCTCTTTTGAACGCCAATATTACCGTAAAAAAAGAATTTAGAACTATTCATAATAAATCAGCTATCTAGTGGACTATAATACTACCCGTACAAAAACATCGAACATCTTGAAAATGTATCTTTCCATCAACGTTAGTAGACAGTCGTCTACTAACTTTGTCTTTCCATAAGCTGAGGCCATGATTCTAAATTGGAGTTATTGATAGAGAACATTTTTCTTTTTTAATCTGATGATTAAAATTGCAACGAATATTATTGAAAAGAAATTGATTCCTAAAATCATGAAAAATGAGAAATGAAGAATGTAGGATTTTAGCTCTATGGTATTTTATTTTGTTAATTTCAACACACCGAATTTTCTCTGATGTATTGATTGGATTGGCGTATTGGACTGGCGAAGCCAGACCTGATAACAGCGCTCACACTCACATTCCGTGACGAGACGTCACGGTACGATAGGACAGAAAGCTCTATGTTTATTTAGGATTTTTTCTAGACATTTTAAATTGATATATTATTTATAAATTTCTGAGAAATCATAACAACAGGTCAATGTAACTTACTGAGCGCGAAGTCTACTGTTCACAGAACTACTATTACTCTCTATTGAGCTAATCCTCACAGTTTACCTGTTCTTCAATAAAGTACGGCAGTCTTTAGAAAATCCTCAACTAATCAGACGCCTCTAGAAACTTGGAGGCGGAGCCTAAGTGACTTCTGATTGGCTGAGAGCATGACGTCAGCTACAAGTCGGCTCGGCCAATCGCCTTGCAGCTCTAATTCAAAACGGTGGAAATGTTATTTATTCTCAACTTCCTAGATCATTTCAGCCAAGTTACAAGTACTTTTTTCCCCTGAAGAAGAAGTATTATTTATCCAAGTGCTAAGTACTTATTTGCTTATTTATTGAAATAATACTAGCAGTGTATATAGGTGAAAAACCAGTAATGTTATTCAGAACCAAATTATTATAAATACACTTTTTTCCTTGTATTTAAACACGACATGCAGTCAAATATTAAGTGAATAATTCAAAACTTTAACTCACTGACTGAAGTACTTTCGATCGTCTAGCGATCATTTTCAATAATAAACCATCACCTTTATTAAAAATGATATAAACTAAGCCTTCAGGATTGAGAAGAAAAAAATCCACATGAATCATTAAGTACACATTTATTTTCACGGTAATTTTGCAGAGGACAATTCTCAATTAATTTATGGACTACATACAAATATTTACATAGATACATAATTTCATACAATCCAACATGGAGTTCGATGTGTTCATAGAGATTAAATGCCATCAATTTACAAGATCATACCATAGATTGAAGAAATAATCTTTACATCACTTTTTGCTATTAGAAAAACCGACAAGCAGTCAGATATTTTACAATAAATGAATCAATCACTCACTGTGACACCGAGATTGTCAACTTGGTTGTCTCAAGAAGTTGTCTCTGGTTGACAACCAAGAAGATGGCGGACCTGCCGAAAGATCTCGTTGTCACAGTGAGTGATTGATTCATTTATTGTAAAATATCTGACTGCTAGTCGTTTTTTCTAATAGCAAAAAGTGATTTAATAATAAGCTGTTCGTGATGGAAAACAAAATTGAATAATCTTTACTTTGAATTTTCTTCAAATTTACTTCAATTTAAAATAAAAATTACTCTACCTCAAGATCATACATATTGTTTGTTCTATTTTGATTTGTGATTTCAAGATTAATGATTTGGTGAAGAAATTAAAATTGACATAACCTACATAATATTTGGATGATTTAAGACAAAATTTAGAAATATAAAAAGTTTTGGGAAATAGCCTGTTTTTTCTGGTTATTGTATTTTTTGATCTACCCAATATTACTAAAAGTGTTTCGAATGGACACGTTAAGTCGTCGGTCCCGGCTGCCTAAAAAGCAGTCGTTAGGTCATGTCAGAAGCCCTGAAATTGATCAGTTGCGACCTGAAAACTCTGACACCAGACCTCAGCCAGCCAGGTCACATGATATTATTATTATTATTATCTATCCAATAAATGAATGAATGAAAATTGAAAGTTTTGCTACATCATAATCTGACATACCAGGTGACAATACGGTAATGAAGATACAATAGTTTTTTACACAGGATGTGCTGAATCCTTTGAATTTGAAATTGTTCTAAATCAGTGGTTGGTCAAATAATATAGCAATTCTTCAGATAAATAAATTATTGTTTTCAAAATAGAGCTGAAAATTTCAAAACTGGATCAACATACTTCGATATACAGAGTTATCATAAAAGAATGGTGCGGTTTCGAACAAACCAAACAAAGAAAAACCAAATTACTTACAGTTGATGTTGTTTATTCATCTAATTTGTCGTCTCAGGCAGTTTTTCACATAATTGATAAATTTAAATATGTGCACCTTCAGTCGTTCGACAAAATATCCAAAAGATAATCAATTTCTCTCCAAACATTCGCTAACATTTCATTAGTTATGGTTGACATTGCTCCATTAATCCTGTTTTTAAGTGATTCAGGTAGATTTTTTCTTGTAAATTTACATCAAAAACATTGTTTATTCACAAGAAATCGCGAGCTGAACCACTTTAAAACGGGATTAAAGAACCAACGACAACCATAATCGAAGAAATGTTATCGAATGTTAAGAGAGAAATTTATTATCGTTTGGACATTTGTCGAGCGACTAAGGGAGCACTCATTTAAAGTTATAAATCATGTAAAAAAACTGTTTCAAACGACAAATTAGGTGAATAAAAAACATTAACTGTAAGTAATTTGATTTTTCTTTAAACAATGTTCGAAACCGCACCATTCTTTTATGATAACCCTGTATTGTATCAATTACTTTAATATTGATCAAGACGTTATTAAGGTATTGAGTAAAAGAAGCTTCTACAATCGGAATTCTGTATTATTTATTTTGAATAAAGAGACTAGAAGTTGTCTAAACACATATTTATTCAAAGACGAAATACCGGTTTTGGTTGTTACACAATATTATCAACCTTTGGTATTTTCCAAAAGGAACCAATCTCTGACTCTTGAATGAATCTGTGGTCAGAAACCTTCTAGCATTTTTGATCAGTAGTGTTAACTACCAGAATATCACCTTCTTATGTATTTATTTATTTTATCTATTCATGTATTTACCTTCACAACTATTCAGATTGTATTCTCCCTCATTACCAGTTGAGCTATAGTCGATCCAGTTTAATTAATTAGAAATATTCTCCTCAACATTTTTTTTTAGATAAGATTTTTCAAGCTCATTCATATAATTTGAATCATGATGATAAACTTTGAAACATAACTCATTAAACAAAAAAAAGTATATCAATTGTGATGTTAATCAAATAAAATATCATCGGTTGAAATTGTGAAGATTTGTCAGATGAAGTGTACTTTATTACAGCATGATTCAAGTTGCAAATTTTACAGATTCTGTGATGGATTAAATACATTATTATAACCTATTCGACATCCAAAATTAATTTCGTATACTACGTCATATAATATTCAATACACAATAGATTATGTATTTACACCCTGATAAATTCAATATACATTTACAGTCAATTTGAGAAAGATTTTTTTATCATTGGATACAGCGTGGTATCAATGTATTTTTCTAACCAAAACATTTTTTGTACAATGAAGACGGTATTACAGTTGTTACTAAATCACTCAATGCAGTAACTGTACGCTGCAATGTACCTAGAATACGTTGTATTCTAGGTAGATAACTTTTATTTCAAATTTCCTCCGTTTATCTTGAACATTAACAGTGACTTTAAACTTACGAGACTAATGTTGCAAGATATCATCTAAGGTCCAGATTGACAATTCTCACTGTCTTTCACTTACTGGTACACTTTTATGGATTATTGACAATCTAATTCATTCAGGTAGTCTTTTCATCTGTCTCAGTTGGTCTGTGTATTAAATGAGTGGAGTTTCAACAGTCTTTCACTCATCGGTACACTTTTATGGCTTATTGACATTCTAATTTTTATTCATGGAGTCTTTTCACTTATCTCAGTTGATCTTTGTATTAAATGAGTGAAATTTAAACTGGTTTAACAGGTTTTGCAAAATATTATCCACATTAGTATACTGATCAACTCTCTTATGTTGTATTAACAAGGCTGTAGACTGTAGACAGATAAAATACATTTTATAATAATTACAATCTACACTCTCTGACTGTAGACTGTAACTGAAGACTTTTTTAGTGTTAATTCATAAACATAAAACTATAGCTGGAGTTTTGTATGTCATGTTTAGAAATTGTTCAGAAGCTAGAGTCATAATAAATTATTATCACTTTCCACAGTCTTCACAATGAATGGGGTCTTTTATAACGTTTTAGAGATTTTTCACATTCTAGAGTCTTGGTTAACACTGTTCAAAGTAAAAATTCGACTGATTCATTGTCAATATTGTAGAACCGTTCCATAATTGGATAAAAACACAAATATATTGTCAAATTCTACACTGTTTTATTTAGTACACGACCAAGGTTTCGTGACCACACCGGTCACATTTTCAAGTTGATTAAAGCTAAAAGATTAAGGTAAACATTGAACATTGAAATTGTATAATTGAAATATTTTAATGTTCAATGTTTACCTTAACCTTTTAGCTTTAGTCAACTTGAAAATGTGAAGGGTGTGGTCACGAAACCTTGGTCGTGTACCAAATAAAACAGTGTAGAATTTGACAACATATTTGTGTTTTTATTCAATTACTGTTCAGAGTATTTTGCAGAGAGTAGGTGAAAACTTCCAAAGTTTTTTATCAATAAGAATACATACACTAGATCATTAAGGCCTCCATAAATAGGAGTTCTCACTAGGCCTTCATCCATGAACATAACTTCATAACTTATGTCTTGAATAACAAGTTTTAGAAATCGTCCACATGAAAAGGTCTTAGCTTAAAACCTCCACAGTCTTTACCATGACTGTCTTTCACAGTGACTGATGTCTTGTATAACATGTTCTAGAGATTGTTCACATGTTAGGGTCTTCGTTAACCCATTTTAAAAGTCTTTGAGTCAACAATTAGCATCAATATCTTAGCTAACAATCTCCTCAGTCTATACCATGACTGTCTTGCACAGTGACTTGAGTCTCGTATAACGTATAACATGTTCAAGAGATTATTCACAAGCTAGAGTTTTGGTTAACACTGTTCAAAGTATTTTTCTATCACGTCTACACTTGCAGAATCAATAAGGCTTCCATACATCAGAGTTCTTTTAGGCCTTCATCCATGAACATATGACTGATGTCTTGTATTATAACAATCATGCTCTAGAGATTGTTCACATACTAGGGTCTTTGTTAACACATTCTAAAGTCTTAGACTTCAAAAACATGGGATCAATAAGGCTTCCACACATTTGAGTTCTTACTAGACCTTCATCCATGAACATATGACTAATGTCTTGAATTATAACAAGCTCTAGAGATTGTTCACATACTAGGGTCTTTGTTAACACTTTCTAAAGTCTTAGACTTCAAAAACATGGGATCAATAAGGCCTCCACACATTTGAGTTCTTACTAGACCTTCATCCATGAACATAACTCTATGACTGATGTCTTGTATAACATGTTCTAGAAATTATTCACATCCTAGAGTCTTGGTCAAAACTGTTCAAAGTACTTTCCTAACACGTCTACACTTGTGGGATCAATAAGGTCTCCATACAATCATCATAGTTCTTACAAGGCCTTCATCCATGAACATAACTCTATGACTGATGTCTTGTATATAACATGGTCTAAAATTTTAGATCTTTTAGAGATTGATTCTAGAGAACAATCTTTTAGAGATTGATTTTAGAGAACAATCTTTTAGAGATTGTTCACATGCATTTATAGTCTTTTCACAGTGAATTAGGTTATGTGTAACATATATTTATTGGAATTTTTCACATTTAAGAGTCTTGGTTAACACTGTTCAAAGTATTTTACTAACACGTCTACACTTGAGAGATCAATAAGGCCTTAAGTCTTAAGTCTTGGCCAAGATCAATAAGTCTTGGTTAACACTGTTCAAAGTATTTTACTAACACGTCTACACTTGCGAGATCAATAAGGCCTCCACACATCGGAATTCTTACTAGGCCTAGGCGACGTCGTTGTATCTATGGGTGAAGACTGTGAGCCTTCAGGTGTGTTGCCCCCTTCAGGTGTACCGTCAGGTGTATTTTCAGGTGAACCCTCAGGTGTACGAGTCTTCCTAGAGTCTGGACTTTCAGGTGCAGGTTGAGGACTAAAATTCAGGTTTTGCCTGAACTGTAGACCTGAATAGGGGTGCAGCGGATAGAGCCAGTGTGAGGGTGGAAGTAGAGGAGCATTGAGGAAAAGCGAGAAAAACGGGGAGTGATGGAAAGGGGGTGCTGGAATGGTGGGAGGGGGAGTGCATGTTCGTCGACAATCTTCGGATGGAGATCGTGGCGAGGTGGGTGGTTGGAGGCGCGGGCGCTTCGCTCGCCTGCCGGTGGTCAGGAGGCCGAGGCCTGATGGCTGGTCGTTGGCGGGGGGACTTTTGCTTGCCGGGGGGGTGACGGTGACACTGATGGGGCCCAGGGTTTCCAGCGAGGGGGAGCGGCCTAGTTCTGGCACTGAAAAAAAATCGAAAAAATACAATTAAATTGAGAAAAAGAAATAGAAAAAATACAATTAAATTGAGATGTTAGCTTCAGTAAATGTCTCTCAAGAGTTGCAAATATAATGTAGTGTAATAAATATGAAATATATGAAGCAAACATAGAGAAATGTGAATAAGTTGAAGTAAATCTGTTGGATTATGATTACTAACAGGTAACCCGTGCTCCGCAAGGGTCTAATTAAAAACTTGACAAATGGAAAATTCGACAGAGATCTTGAACTATTTGAAATAACCAACCTCGGTAAATGAAAAATCTATATGCAAAATTTCAAGTTAATCAGTTCAGACGTGTTGATGCGTCATTCGTGTATTTCCTATCCCGTAATAAGCCAGTTCTTTCCTTTATCCTATTATATTAAGCGAGCAATTTCTGTATTTTTGAAACTGGTTATTCATGTTCAACGGATCTCGAAAACGATTTTCACGAAATTTAGAAGATAGTAGGTTTATGATATGAAAACTCCATTGCACTAGGTCTTATCCTTGGGAAAACTCGCTGAACGACATTAAAAGGATAATTCATCCTTGGCTGAAACAGCTGTGGATAGTAAAAAAGTGAGTGAGCGAGTGAGTATGTGATAAATCAAAATATCGCATCCCCAAAATTCATAAGCTGACGTATAGCCAGCTGTGAAATATAAACACGATCATTTTAGAGAATCTGTTTATCGATAAATGGAAATAACGAGCGAAGCTCGGTGCCCCGATATTAGATATTGTGGTCGCCTATCTCTCCAAGCTATCTTACACTGACTAGTCAGGAAGTGATGTGACACCAAAGATAGTAGACAGAAGGTTGGTCACTCATCTATAGTATTTAAGTTGAAATGCAATTGGAGTGGGGGAACTGCAGCCGTGACGTAGGCTGTAGTACAGAGTAGGCAGAATATCGCATTCTTGAAAATCATACGGTGGCATATAGTCAAATTATATAACACAAACATTTTTTGACATGCAAGCTTTCTGTTTCTGCTTTACAATAATTATCAAAACATTTGAATAATACAAGCATTTTGCAATATAAAAGCAAAAAACCCACCTCCTAACCTTCCCTTTCAAACCCTTAAGGTTTCTTTATCTTCTAGGTCGTGTTTATATTTTGTAGTTTGGCTATACATCAGCTTGTGAATTTCGGGGATGAGATATTTTGATTCTTGTAGAATATGTGCTCGATACCAGCATGTGTTCAGTGCATTTATATGAATGAAATTCATTGGATTTATCGGGATCGGTTTATTGTTTTATTGAAATGCATTGGTTTATCAAGATTTTTTATGGGTTAATCTGAAATTATAATAGTATAACGTTGTCTACCAACGCTTTTCCAGCTTATTAACTTTTTCGTGTCACGTGTTTAGATTCTTGAAAAACTTTCAACTTCAATTTATTCATACAAGTTCAACTAACTTGATATTTTAAACAACATCATTAGAATTGGTGATTAATTCGCTATAAGTATGGAGAATTTGTAGTTTGGCTATACATCAGCTTGTGAATTTCGGGGATGAGATATTTTGATTCTTGTAGAATATGTGCTCGATACCAGCATGTGTTCAGTGCATTTATATGAATGAAATTCATTGGATTTATCGGGATCGGTTTATTGTTTTATTGAAATGCATTGGTTTATCAAGATTTTTTATGGGTTAATCTGAAATTATAATAGTATAACGTTGTCTACCAACGCTTTTCCAGCTTATTAACTTTTTCGTGTCACGTGTTTAGATTCTTGAAAAACTTTCAACTTCAATTTATTCATACAAGTTCAACTAACTTGATATTTTAAACAACATCATTAGAATCGGTGATTAATTCGCTATAAGTATGGAGAATTTTTAAGTTCTAGGTCAATCTTGAGGGGATTAAACGACGATTTATTTGAAGATACAGTGAATAAACTGTATGCTCAGTGTGGTTACTCTATCACATTTTTACTACACGTGACGTCACGCTGGCATTCCCCCCACCACTTCGAATCTTACACCTGTGAGTGATCAACCTTCTGTCTACTAACGTTGATGTGACACGACGTGACCCGAGTCTGATGGATGAGTTGATATCGTGACATGATCATATTATAATAAAATGGTTTTTGATATTCTATAAAATGACGTCATTTATTTAAGTAGAATAGCATATTGTTTACTTACTAAGAGGAGAACAGACTTTCGAACGGCATGCGTCCATTTTCAACAGTTGTTAAGGTCCGTCCGTTGAATGTTTTCTTGGTTAGGAGGAACATAATAAAACCCAACCCATCTGCTCTCCCTGAAGACAGTTACACTTACATCGATTTCACAAGGACAGACTTATGAATTCTACCAGATTGAACCGAACTTGACAAACATCACCTGTTTGATCCAATAGAATTTTTAAGGACTGTATAAAATAGAACGTCCAAATATTGATCTATGTGTAACTGGCTTTACAAAGAAAACATCCAACAGAGGTACTGCCAGGAAATGGATTGTTGCCGTTAGAGAGTATGTGAGTAAACAAAGATTCACTTGAATAATTGACCACACGTCGTTGTATAAAACTATGAGTTGATACAACGCAGTTCAAAATATCGGTCAAGAAACCATCATCATATCATAATTATCACATTGGAACGAACAAAATTACGAGAAATAATCGAAAAATTATGATGTATAGAAGAAACAAAGAGGAATACGAGGAAATTGAAACAAATCTGTTGAATAATAATTGATATTGTTGTTGCCTATCTCTCCAAGCTATGTTATAGCATAGAGAAACAATAGCGTAAGTAGATATCCCATGGTATAGGCCGTTCATGTCGTAACTTCTACTGTTATCTCAAGCCGATTACTGTCGATTATTTTCGATTTTTACTGTTTTGACCAAGGAGGATTGTATGAACGACACGATATGAGAGACTTCCAGCGTCATAAAGCTTCACGGGAAAGAACTACATGGACTATCGGCTTGAGATTACAGTAAAAGTTGCGACATAAACGCCCTATACCATGGGATATCTATTAATGCTATTGTTCCTCTATGGTTATAGTGACTGTAACATAATATCATGCAGCTGCAAATATCATTGATCACTAGTAAACATTATTATATGATCGTATATAATATGATATTTAATATAATAATTCTCTTTCATTTTATATTTTTCTTGAAGAATTTCTTGCATTTTACTATTTTTGTAAATTCTACTAACCTCTTGGAGAAGTAAGCAGAGGTTGTTCGGCGGCCGCAGAACTTAGCGCGAGCATGCGCGGGAAGTGAGCGTGCGGGTGCTGTAGATGGTGTGGTGGTGCGGGGTGTGTGTGATGGTAGTGAGGTGGGTAACCGGCGCCCCCTAGGGCCCCCCGGCCGAACGCCCCTGCCCAGGGTCCTCCGTCTACGCCTAGTTGGTGGGCTATGCCTGCAAAAAAGGTAAAAAATCAAATTAAATAATGATTGGAAAAAAAATAATAATATTGTTTTTAATTGAATGATATCTTTTGTCAATTGGAATGAAGCCGAATATTATGGATCGGTTTGCACAAAAGCATATCATAGTAATTTACTAGTAGTTCTGTGAACAGTAGACCTCACGCAGTATTCTCATCCACAAGTACCTGATTGAAACTATAGACCTTATGGAAATACAGCAATAGACTTTCACAAGTGTAATCACTTGCCAGCTGATTTATGATGAATAATTCTATAGTCTGATTTTTACTCTAATATTGGCGTATGAAGGTGGCTCCTTTTTCCTTTTATATCATCCTTGAAATGCAAAATTTTCAAAAACCTTGTATATACGTCGATGCGCAATTAAAAAAGGAACATACCTGTCAAATTTCATGAAAATATATTATCGCGTTCCGCCGTAAATGCGCAACGTATAAAAATATAAACATATAAACATATAAACATATAAACATATAAACATAATTATAAACATATAAACATAATTATAAACATATAAACATATAAACATATTTTAAACATATAAACATATAAACATATAAACATATAAACATATAACATATAAACATATAAACATATAAACATTTAAACATTTAAACATTAAGAGAAATGCCAAACCGTCGCCTCATCCTCACTTCGCTCGGTCAATTATGTTCTCTACTATAGTGAGGTCCACGTTATATTGGCAGTGTTTGATTAGCAATGGTATTGCTATCCTTGTCTATCATTCAACAAAGCGGATAGCGCTATCTCTTACTCACTTTGCTCTGTTGCCAGATCGTCTTTCAACAATGTAGAATTATCAATTAAAAAGCAGAATATTCCATCTTAATTATGAAATTATTGACGGTAGCTGATACAGGTTTATTGATGTAATATTAACTGTTCATTCTCGTTTTAAATGAGAAATTCCATTTCATTAAGTGTAAAATTATATTTTTCAATAATTTCATAATTAAGATAAAATATTTTGTTAATTGATTACCAATTCTACATTTGTTAAAAGATGATCTGGCGACAGAGCAGAGCGAGAAAGAGATAGCGCTATCCGCTTTGTGGAATGATAGACAAGGATAGCTACACCTTGCTAATCAAACACTGCCATTATAACGTGGACCTCACTAAAGCATCAATATAGTTAGTACCTTTTTTCAAATCACGAATCAGAAAGAAGAAATGATATAGAAATGTGATGATATTTTAATTGATCTTAAGATCAAGATGGTGAAAGACAGAGATATTCAAATTAGAAGGAGTCGACAGCGTGGGAGTAAGAAAGCAAAAGAAAGAAGTTCAATGATTTTAATCATGGTTGCCGCGGGCTTCCTGGTGGGGGGGGGGTAATGGATGGAGGTGTAGACCCACCCTGAAAGAAGGTAGGTGTGTTTGTGAGGAGGAGAGGGTCATAGAAGAAGGAGAGGTAGAATAGATGAAGATGATGGAGAAGAAGAAGAAGAAGAAGAAGAAGAAGAAGAATAAGAAGAAGAAAAAGACGAAGAAGAAGAACAAAAAGAAGAAGAAGAAGAACAAAAAGAAGAAGAACAAAAAGGGGAAGTAGAAGAAAGGGTAGGAGAAGAAGGGGAGAAAGAAGAAGGTGAAGTAGAAGAAAGAGAAGGGGAGGTAGAAGATTGCGAGGAAAAGGGAGGTAAGCAGAAACGAAATCTGAGTTCTTGCGCGTGGTGGCTTGTGGGGGGTGCAGGGAGCCCCTTTTGGGGGGATGATTGTGGGACGCGTGGTGTCGCTTTGCGGGGGACCAATGGGGCGTCCCACAGACCCCCCTGGCACAACGCCCCCCCTCATGGCGTCCTGTGACGTCATAATAGCGTGCCCCACTTCACCAACCCCCAACAAAAACCCCATCTTGGTTCCATCTTGGTCTGCTCAC